>NW_005201403.1:135458-149892 GCF_000372725.1 Emiliania huxleyi CCMP1516 | reverse complement strand
GAGGCCCCTCCCCGGAGACAGGCATCAGTCCCGCACCCACAGTTGCGGGGGTCTTTCTCTGGCGCTTGGAAGGGCCCAGCTGGCTGGGCGCAGCCGGAAGGGCCCCCCCCCCCCCCCCCTTCCCCCCCGCTGCCTCCTTTCCCTCCCCCTTCCCCCCCGCTCACCCCCGCCCCGCCTTCACGCAAAGGCAACCTTCTTTGTCCGCGAGGCGGCCAGCCCGGAGGCCGCGTGACGCATCGAGAGGCGGACGGCGCGGCGTCGGGCCGCATCGGCCGCTCGAGACTCGCCACGCCGTCCTGCATGCCGGACACGTTCTTTTCACAGGCAAGTCCCGATTCGTGGGTTTGTGCGGCTTTTGAGAGGGAGGGCGAGACCGTGTGAGCGCGTGCGCGAGCGGACTTTGCGCGGGCGGCCTGCCGGTCTCTTGTCTCTTGAGCGCTCTGGTCTGCCTCGCCGCCGGTCTCTCGCACTCGCTCACTCGCTCTCGCGACTCGCCGTCTCGAGCCTTTGTGTTCTCTCTCCTCTTCTTGTTTGGTCGTGTACAAGAAAGTACTCGCTTTTGCGGACGGCGAGGTGATTGTGGATCCCCACTCGGCCACACTGGCTGAGTCTCGCCGCTCGTCGGGTCGCCCCCCACGCAGCGGCCCCCTGGCCCACGCAGCGCCCAGGGCAGGAACTAGCGCGCGTTGATAGATAAATGCGTCGCGCTCCTGGAGCTGCGGCGGCTAGTCCGGGCGGTAGCCTGCCTGGGCGATGGAGGAGCGCGGCGTCATGTCGAGGACCCGCTTGCCGCGGTTGTTCGCGACGTCGCGCGCGGACACCATCCGCTGAAGCGCGTTGAAGATGCAGCGCGTCTGGTTGATCTTGTTCTTGGAGCCGTGCACCTTGACGGAGACGTCGGTGATGCCGAAGGCGTTGAGGATCTTCCACATGAGCCACGAGCAGCGCGTGCCTAATTAATTCATCACATCATTAAGGACCTAATTAAGTGATTAATCACCACATGAGCCACGAGCAGCGCGTGCCCGACCCCGCCCGCCGCATCAGGACGACGCACTTGGTCCTTGCCCACGTGTCCTCCATGTCGTGGAAGATGGTGCGGCCTGCTCACAGCTTGGGCGAGTGATCCGGCGACCTCTCCGCAAGCAGCGCGTGGCGTGCGAGAGAGGCGGCCGTCGAAGCGGTCCACGTGCAGCAGCTGCTTGCGCGCCGCCTTGCACGCCTTGACCAGCGCCTCCGTCGCCTCCTCGTCCTTGCCGAGGCCGAAGCCCGCGCTGCCGGCTCCATTCCCAACCACTGCGAGCACAGAGATGGAGCGCTTCTTGCCCCCGCTCGTCACCTGCGACACGCCGTGCGCAAGACGGTCGGTGTCTCGCAGCTGTCTCGCAGCTGTCTCGGGAGTGGCTCGGGAGTGGCTCGGAGGTGCTCGGAGGTGCTCGGAGGTGCTGGGAGCTGTCTCGGGAGTGGCTCGGAGGTGCTCGGAGGTGCTCGGAGGAGTCCAGGAGGTGTCTCGGAGGAGTCCAGGAGGTGTCTCGGAGGCGTCTCAAGGGGGTGCGCCGCCTTTGACACGGCCCTCGTGTGCAAGACGTGCGCGAAGAAGCCGCCGGGAGGGAGGGCGCCCGCCTCGCGCAGCCGGACCGAGTCGAGGAAGGAGGAGACCATCGACAGGTCCCCCGACCCGCCGTCGTCGTCCAGACCAAGCTCGTCCAGGTCCAACGCCTCCCTCCGCCCCTCGGAGCCGGGAGGCGGGTACCGCGCCGGCGCGGCCAGTGCGGCGGGGCCGAGCTCGTCGAGCAGGCCAAGGAGCTCGGCGCGTCGTCGAGCGGAGACGGCGTCGTCGCTCAGCAGCGCCTCACGCACCGCCTCGAGCTCCTCGGCCGCCTGGCCCCGCCCGCCGTCGCGCCCCTCACCACCGATTGCCTCGCCCACCGACTCGAGCGAGTCGTCCAGAAGGAACTCGAGGTCGTCGTAGTCGTCGCGAGGGTCCTGCGCAGCCGCCTGCGCCACCGATCGGAGGGGCGATCTCCGCCGTTCGGACCGTTTGTCGCCCTCAAACGCCACCTCCTGCGCAAACTCCTGCTGCGTCGCCGCGTTCCACTTGCTCCAGAACCCCCCACGCCGGTCGCCCTTGCCCGCCCCGGACGGCCCGGCCATGCCGCGCGTCGGCGCGCTGGCGACGAGCGCGCGAGCACGCGCCAGTCGGCTCGCCGTGCTCCTAAACACTTGCGACATAGCAAAATAAGAATACGCACGCGAGCGTTACGGAAAAGCATGCGCGACGCTGCCTCTTTGCGCCGCTCGCTCGCGGCTGCGGGAGACATGGCCGCCGATGCGGCTCGCACTCGCTCGGCGGGCCTCCGTCCCACAGCTGCCCGGGCGTGCCACGGGTCTGCCTGGCGCTGCGCTGCTCGCACGCTGCGCTGCACAAAGCTGCGATAACAAGGGGAGGCTCCTGAGCCTGAGCGTTGAGCAGTGCAGCTGCGGGCGCTCGTGGGCGGCTGTGCAGTGGTGAGAGTGCCTGATTGGAGGCGAGCTGGTGCTGCGCCAGGGTGCGCAGCATGCGCTCTTGCTCTGTGCTGAGGCATGCTGGCTGGCGCCCAACACAATGCCCTGGATGCATTGCTCCACGCCGTGCTGGCTGGTGCAGTACTGCCAGTGCGCCGACTGGCGCGCAGGGTGCGCGTCGCCGCGCGTGGCACGGGTGGCTCGAGAGGCGCGGCTGTCGTTCAACCCCGCGGCGCATGTGCGCCGCGGAAGCTGCTCGACAGGCTGCGGGCATCGCTGCGGCAGAAAGCGCCCGCCCTCTGCTTTGCTTTCGCCCGCGTTTTACGACAACTTTCGGTTTATCATAGCCGCCGAACTTTACCTCGCTGTTTCTTTATAGGCGTCTCGCAGCTGCGTCTTCCTCAACCAACCAACCCTCATTACCGACTGTCGGTCGTTGGGGACACGTGACTCCTGGAAAGGGCAGTGTCTCCACCCGGGAGTCGGAGATTCCAAACCCTCCCTTTCCCCCTCTCTCTCTCCCTCCCATCCTACCCCTCTCTCTCTCTCACTCTCATTCTTTCTCTCCTTCTCTCTCATTCCCCCCCCCTCCCCCCTCTTCGTCTCTGCCGCCTCCGTGCCAACCCCCGCCGCCTCCTCGCCCGCCTTCGCCTCCTCCGCCATCCCCTTCCTTGCTCCCCTGCTACCCCCTCCCTCCCCCCCCACTCCCCCCCCTCCCTCGCCACCTCCTCCCTCGCCGTCTCCTCCCTCACCACCCCCTCCCTCGCCTCCCCCTCCCTCGCCACCTCCTCCCTCGCCGTTTCTCCCCTTGCCGCCTCCTCCCTCGCCGCCTCCTCCTTCGCCGCCTCATCCCTTGCCGTCCTCGCCGCCCCCTCCCTCGCCATCTCCTCCCTCGCCGCTTCCTCCCTTGCCGCCTCATCCCTTGCCGCCTCCTCCCTCACCGCCTCCCCTCTCGCCTCCTTCCCCGCCGCCTCCTCCCTCGCTTCCTCCTCTCTCGTCTCCTCCCCCCTCGCCGCCTCCTCTACCTCCTCCTCCCTCGCCGCCTCCTCCCTCGCCGCCGCCTCCCTCGCCGCCGCCTCCCTCGCCGCCTTTCCCCTTGCCGCCTCCTCCCTTGCCACCTCCTCCCTCGCCGCCCCCCCCCTCACCGCCTCCTCCCTCGCTTCCTCCTCGCTCGCCGCCTCCTCCCTTGCCGTCTCCTCCCTCGCCGCCTCCTCCTCCCTCGCCTTCGCCTCCTCCCTCGCCGCCTCAAGTAAGCTGCTCGCCGTGGAAGCTGCTCGACAGGTGCCTCGCAGCTGCGTATTCTCGTATTATCTTCGAGTAAGGCGTCTCGCAGCTGCGTATTCTTGTATTCTCGTCGATTAGTGTAGGTACTGCGTGGGGGCGGTACGTATTCCCGTATCACGTATCACTAGCTCCGAGTAGAGGGGGCGTCCTTGCAGTTAAGGGGAAACCTGGTACGCGGGGCTAACCCTCGGAGAATATTCTTTAGCTCCGAGTAGAGGGGGCGTTCCGCAGCTAGGGGGACCCACAGCGCGAGGGAAAAATTCCGCCGCTGGGGGAAACCCGGAGCGCAGAACTAACCCTCGGAGACCCGTGTTATGCTCCAAGTGCTCCAAGTGCCCTTTCCCTGCGAACGCGCACCCCCCCTAGCTAGGGGTCAGGGCTCTCTAGCCCGTAGCCCGATGCCGATCATCCGGCTCGCTGGGTGCGCTTCTCAGCTCCCCGGCCCTGGATGTGAGGTTGCCGACTGCACTCCAAGTGCTCCAAGTATTATAGCTCCGAGTAGAGGGGGCGTTCTGCTGCTAGGGGAAACCCGGAGCGCGGTACTATCCCTCGGAGAGTATTCTTTAGCTCCGAGTAGAGGGGGCGTTCCGCAGCTAGGGGGACCCACAGCGCGAGGGAAAAATTCCGCCGCTGGGGGAAACCCGGAGCGCAGAACCAACCCTCGGAGACCCGTGTTATGGCCCTGCGACCGCGCACCTCCCCACGGTCGAGGATGAGGGTGCGTTCTGCAGTTAAGGGGTAACCCGGTACACGGAACTATCCCTCGGAGACGTGTTATGGCCCTGCGACCGCGCACCCCCCCCTTACTTAGCTCTTAGGGGTCAGGGCTCTCTAGCCCGTAGCCCGATCCCGATCATCCGGCCCGCTGGGTGCGCTTCTGAGCTCCCCGGCCCTGGATGTGAGGCTACCAACTGCACTCCAAGTGCTCCAAGTGCGTCAGCGGAGCTGGGAATAGGACCGCCGCAAGCGGCGTGGCGTGGAGCGGTTGGGCATCCCTCCGGGGGCCCCTCTGCGCCGGGGAGGCGTTGTTGGAGGCTAGGAAGCAAGCGTCCGTCGCCCTTTTCAAACTCGGGGCCCACTCCGCTACGCCTACGCTCCGACCCGAATTTGGAGGGCCTAAAAGTTTAAGGTGTTGCTGCGCAAAAGGGGTCGGACACAGGGCGCAGGCCAGCTCATGCTAAGAGCTAGAAGGGGAGCTAGAGAGAACGACTACCCTGTCCCGTTATTGCGTACACCAAACACCACAAAAGCTCTCTCTCTCCTGTCCTCACTCAGAGGGGGGTCACAACTACCGAGTCCCGCGACTAGCTGCCACGTTGCCGACCGAGAGCGGATCTCCTCCTGCTCCGCAAGGAGGGTGGCCAAGGCTAAAGTCTTGCCGGAGCCGCCGGGCGTGTTGACGACTTGGAGAAGGCCGCCCTTGTACTTGTACTCTTGTAGAGATGCTCGAGGGGGTGCTTTGTGGGGCGGTGCGCAGCCAGGTCAGCAGTGAGGGGAGGCGCACCCTCACTCTCCTCGGTTGCAGAGCTCGTTGGAGGCTGCGTCACGACGGGAGGGTCGCGACAGCAGTCCTCGGGCGAGCCGACGCGCATGTCCAACCAGCGCTGGGACTCGTTGTGACGGCAGACGCCGGCTGCCTCTCCAACCGCTTCTGCAGCGTCCTTCTTTGCCCGTGCATGGGCTCGATCCGATTCCGCAGCGTGTCGTCCCCAGCGGCGGTACTGCGCGGGAGGCGGCCGCGGGCACGCTGGGCTCGATCAGCTTTCCCTAGCACGGATTTGGCGGACGTTCCTGGCTTCAATTTTACGAATGTCTTGTAGCCCGATACCGATCATCCGGCTCGCTGGGTGCGCTTCTCAGCTCCCCGGCCCTGGATGTGAGGTTAATGACTGCACTCCAAGTGCTCCAAGTCTTTCTTGGCACCAGCTGAAGTCTTGCCCCCGTCCACGGACCACGGCCGACATCACATGGTTTCTGCACGGTATTCGGATTTTGCTATTTGTTCGTGTGGGGGTATATTGCAGATGTGTCAATGGTACCGCGTCTGCGACGCGGGCGCCTTGCGTGCATGCAGAGCCCTTAGCCACCCTTTATATCTTGCGCGGTCATTTTAGCTGCGCTAATGGATGTGAGGCTAATGAATGCACTCCAAGTGCTCCAAGTGCTAATTGGCGCACTCCCATCCCTCCCACTGAGATGAGACCGCCAGTGGAGTTGGGATTCCACCGTGCACCGCGCTGCGAGCCTGTCGTGTCCCTTGTCAGGAGCAGGAGAGCCCACCTGTCCCCCTGATCGTCCTCCAAAATCCTGCTCGTGCAGGTGGGGACCCTGTCCTCCTCCCCTATCCCTCGTTTGGGTTGTCTGTTTTCTTTCTTCCCCCCCCCCCCCATCCCTCCCTTGGGTTCGGTTTTCTTTCTTTCTTTTTTGCACACTGGCGACTCGCCGCTTTCCTCCCGCTGTGATTCTGTGTGAGCTCTGTGTCTTGATTTGCCAACAATACACCTAAGACTGGCACAAACAGAATGTTGCGGTGGTGCTGGCACTCGTGACTGCTGATGACAGACCCCAACCCCCTCTCTCTGAGCTATACCGCAGCGGCGAAGAACCAGTGACTCAGCAGAAGCCGCCAAGGCTCCAGGTGGTCACTGCTTTGCAAGGCACTTGCCGACTCGGCGATAGCTCAAGTTTATCAGATTCCGAGAGCGGCGGCCGTGAATCGGGACGGGCTGTGTTTCCAAAGAGTCGTGTCGCCTTCTTGCGGGCTCGCTCTTGATCAATGAGTGCAACGGAGCGCTCCATAGCTCCCACGCGACCGGGAGGAACCCCGTGCCTCCTCGAGTTGCGTGCCGCGGAACGGAGCTGCATCTCCGCCCGCAGCCTGTGCGCTTTGGCCGCCTCATGTGGTTCGCCCCCGGTCGTCACGTTCCACCGCGCCTTATCCCTCAGCGCTGGATGAAGTGGGGCCGATCGTAAAATGCTCAACGCCGGCGCTGAGCGTGCGATGTGCCGCTCCGTGTACTGCAGTTTGCTTCCCCGGCCAATATATTGGGAGTCGGAGTTGCCATCACTTGCCTCCAGCACTTCAGCACGGTGGTCGTAGTCGAACCGTTTGAGCGAGTGATACTTGGACAATTGGTGCATCATCGGTCGCTCTGGAAACGGAACAAAGTTTTCTGGCAGTGTGGAGGAGTTCCAGGAGGGCTTGGAGAAGCCAAGGAGGTCGGGACGCTTGGACGCTTTGACCTCTGCTTTGGCTCGAGCGGCTTCAAGCGGCATCGCGTGCTCGTCGAATACAGTCTTGTCTAATGCAAAGTCTATTTTAGCCCGCCAGCCGCGGCTGCGCTCGAAGCCGGCGCCCATTGCGCGCGGCGCCCGTGAGTGGTCGTCCGTGTGAGACACTGGTGCTGGGTGGGTGAGAGATCAAGCCTCAAAGGCGTAACGGTTGCTCTCTTAGGGGACCCTAGGGTTCTGAGGGCCGGATTTTCTGGCAGCGTCGGCGCCGGCCTGCTCCCACGCTGGCCACGCATCATGCTGCGCTTCGCGAGCAATCGCGTAACGGGAGGCTCGCTGGCTTTTTGTGGCTTTTTGGGCGGCTTTTTTGGATTCTCCCGCCTTCTTAGATCTTACTACTCTCTTGGATTTTTTTAAGACCTTTTAAGAAACGAGGAGGTTTGGGGGCTTAACTTGCCATTTAAGAGATTGCAGGCACGGGGGGTCCCTCTTTTAAGACCGTTTAAGAAAATCGGCCTCACCGGCATGCGTCGCTGGGTTCCGCGCCGTTTTCTCCAATTGTCCAATACTGCCGTTATTGGGCACAAACCCGCCTCTGAAGACACATCTGTAAGTCTGGTGCACTGGCAGGAGCCATACTCGCATAGGGGACGCGTGCTAGCTGACTGTAGCCAGCTTCCCGGCCTACGGCGTCTACCGCATACGGCTCTACCGGGAGCCTCCCGGACCATCGACCTCGGCCGATGACACGGGAGCTCTCCCGCACCGTTTAAGCGTTTAAGACCGTTTAAGGATTCGGCGGCCCAGGCAGCCTTAAAATGGGCCTAGGCCCGTTTTAAGCCGTTTAAGCCGCAGGCGCGCCAGGGCTTCCTCGCGACGGGTTGGCCGGACGGTGCCGCGCCGCCGCGTGCGGGGCCACGAATGGTTGGGTAGTAGGGCTAGAGGGTCGCTCTACACTTAGCCTCTGCAGCGAGCGAGCGCTCAACTTAGCCCCCGCACGGAGCCGGGCTCAGACTTAGACCCTCATGGTCGGGGGCCATGAACTTAGACGACATAAGGCCAATATCCTACAACATAAGGCCAACTCCGGGTAAAACCCGGGTATACCTGAAAAGCTTTCAGGTTTACGAAAAATACCTGGACGCGTCCCGACCAACGTTTGCCGCGCACGACGCCATATCGCCTTCTCCCAGGGCCAGTGCGCCACTTGCGGCGCGCAACGCCTGCTCAAGTACGCGCAACGTACCATATGCTGCCGCTATGCGTGCCTTAAGGCGGCTGCGGCGAAGCGGCGGGCGCGGCATGCCGATGGCAGTGCGGACGATGCGGTTGCGATGTGTTCTGCTTCAAGATCGTGGCGGTGCTTGGCATGCACTTCTGCGATCCCAATCAGCTCATCGCAACGAAGCAGCGCAACAAGCTGGCTGCTGCCAACAAGGCCCTATGCTACCTCACGCGCGGATCGTTCAAAGAGGACCAGCATACACAGGCTTCTCTGACACGCGTTTGTTTGAGCTTGAGGCTATTTGTGAGAACTGTTTGGCGAGAAGTCGCCGAAGATTGCGCTCAAGAAGCAGCAACGAGAATCGGAAGAGGAGGATGCTGAGGCGGCGATTGCTGAGCATGAGAAGGATCGATCGCCCGCCGCAGGCGAAGAAAATTTGGGGGCTGCGCCGTATCGTTGTACGTTGATCACGGTGGGAGCCTCTTGGCCCCAGGCCGTCCACGGCCGACTTAGCCGATGTAAGAGGCTCCCGCTGATCTTAGACCGCTCAAGCACTCCAGCGTGG
The DNA here is from genome assembly GCF_000372725.1 of Emiliania huxleyi CCMP1516. Taxonomy (NCBI): domain Eukaryota; phylum Haptophyta; order Isochrysidales; family Noelaerhabdaceae; genus Emiliania; species Emiliania huxleyi. The sequence continues at coordinate 141,082 of NW_005201403.1, read as the reverse complement.
CTAGCCACACTTAGACCCGTTAGGCCTCCAGGCTCAGAACTTAGACTACTACCCAACCAGTGGGCCACGCACAGTGCCTGGAACCTGCAACCTGGCCATCGCCCACATCGAGCTGTGAGGGGCGGCAGTCGAGGATGCGCACTACTCCTTTGCTCCCCACCCTTTTAAGCCTAGGGGTCCCCTAAGGTTGCTCTTACACTTTTCTTTCGCCCACTCCGCAATGTAGAACCCATCTCCCTCATGCCATCTCTCTCCCCCTGCTGCTCTCGACGGGTAGCCCGCGTGTACAAGACCTTGCACAGCTCTCTCGAGTCTCGTCGCTCTCTCTCCCCCGCCCCACCAATTTCGGGGGGCGGGGCACCAATAGGTAGTCTGTGATTGCTGATGCCGCGATATTCGGACTCGTTCGCGAGCGCGTCGGTTAACTTGACGGAAGAGCATCCTCACCGCTCCTCGCTGCTCGTGCATTGCATCCGGCGGCACTCGCCACCATCACGAGGTGCGGAGGATCTGCGCCACGACGCCGGGCCGCGCGTCGAGCGCGCGCTCGAGGTGCTGCATCGTCTCCATCGCCTCGTACTCCGAGCCGGGCGCGAGGGCGTCGCAGCAGGCGGACAACACCGACGCGTCGATCTCGGTGTTGGAGTAGAGCTCGCCGACGGCGGAGGGCTCGAGCTGCAGACAGGCGCGCAGCTCGGCAGAGCGCTCGAGCTCCGCCTTGGCGTCGCTGCTCCGCGAGCCGAAGCCCTCAGTCAGGTCGAGGAGCCAGCCGTAGTACGCGTCGAGGGCGAGCTTCCGCGCGAGCGGCTCCGGCAGGCCCAGCTGGGTGGCGGCGGCGTCGAGCGCCTTGCGCTCGCTCTCTCCGTACTGCGCCGAGGCGAGCAGCCGGTCGAGCCTGTGGGGAAGGGGGGGGGGGGGGGGGCACCGCTCTAGAGCACGCGCGTGCGCCCCTCTCCTCCGCACTCGGCCCCTCTCCCACTGTGTGGCTGCTCCGCTGCGGAATCTGCTGCCGAGATGTGGGGAGATGTGGGGAGATGTGGGTGCTCCGACTGTGGAGTCTGCTGCAGCCTACTCGAGTCTGCGGCGTGCCTTTGTCTCGTCGCTAAGCTCCGCGTCCGCCGCGCCATCGTCGCCCGGGGAAGGCAGGCACTTCGCCAGCTGCGAGTCGTACACGTCCTAAGAGGAAAGCACCCGGCGAGCTCTCACCCCATCCTGTCGTGCTACACACACCGTCCGATGCGGTCTCGCCTGGTGCACCGCCTGCGCCGCCTCCTCCGGCAGGTTGAGCGCCTTCCGCACCTGCACTCGCCACAAAAGGAGTGTCCGCCGCAGGGAGGGAGGGCTGCGGCTAGGGGGGAGGGCTTGCGCGCCGTCTGCAGCACCAGCGGCGTCTGCGTGCGGTTGTACCGACCGACCGCCTGCAGGCAAGGGGGCGGGGGAGGCTACGGGGGAGGGGACCCGGCCGGGGTGCGGCCCCACTTTGCCGGTTGGCCTGCGCGAGAGCCGCACGATAGAGCGGCGCCGACACCTCGTTGACGGCTCCGCGCGCGCGCGCCTGCCGCGAGGCGGTAAGAGGGGCGGGGTGGGGCAGAGGGGCGGGGCGGGGCAGAGGGGCGGGGTGTGCGCCAGGGCATTGCGATGGGGAAAGAGTTGAGGCGTGCCCAAAAGGGGGGGGGGGGGGGGGTGGCGCCCGGGCCGGGTCCTGGCGGGGGGTCGGGGCTGGTCGCCCCGCCCTCGCTTGGTCCGAGGGCGGAGGAGAGCTCCTCCCTACTGCTCCTCCTCCCCCTCCTCCTCCTCCTCCTCCTCCTCCTCCTCCTCCCTACTGCTCCTCCCTACTGCTCCCCTCCCTACTACTACTGCTGCTGCTGCTGCTGCTGCTGCTGCTGCTGCTGCTGCTGCTGCTGCTGCTGCTGCTGCTGCTGCTGCTGCTGCTGCTGCTGCTACACGTCCACCTCGCTCAGTCCGAGCGTGGAGAGCAGCTCGTCTGCTGAGGCAGAGCCGCGCGAGGTCGAGAAGAGCGTCATCGACGCCCAGAGCAGCTTGGAGAGCGGCTCGGGAAGCTCGGCGCCCGGCGCCTCCTCGCCGGCGAGAGAGGCTGCCTCGGCGACGTGGATCGACTCGGTCGCCTTCCAGCCGAGCCACGCTGATTAGGGCCCACTCCTCTCTCCCCTCATCAAGGTGGATACGACGGACTCACCTTCCAGCCGAGCCCGAGCCCGCGCCGCAGCGCCGCGAGCTTCGAGACGTCGGAAGGCTCCACCTTGGCGGCCGAGCAGGCAGTCGGCGGGCAGGTGAGGCAGCCAGGGGGGCGGGGGCGGGGGAGGCAACGGCTGAGGGAGGGGAGGCGAGGCGGAGGGAGGAGAGGCGAGGCGGGAGTGGCTGCGGCGGCGCCTCCTCGTCGTCGACGAGTGCGCCGAGGAAGCGCGCATATACGCCGCGCAGCTGCTCCTCGAAGAGCTCGGGCGGGACGTCGTACCGCTCCGCCAGCCGGGCGACCTTACGACACAACATGCAGCAATATCATATCCTTATTCATCTAATGGAATGTAGTACCGCTCCGCCCGCCAGGCGACCTTTGCGCGGTCGAGCCGCTTGAGGCCGTCCTTGTTCACCATCTCGGCGATCGCCGCGGGGACGACGGCGCGCCGCCGGTTGCGCAGCTTCTCCCCAACCTGCTTGCCCGCCGCGCCGGCCACACCCACGGTCACCGCCGCCGGAATCCGCGTGGGCGTGACGAACCAGGCAAAGATGGAGGACAGGACGACGAGGGCGTTGGACGACGTGCCGACCGCCACGGTGGGCAGCCGCTTCAGCAGCCGATCGAAGCGGTCGAGCTCGCCCTCCATCTCGCCAAATACCTCCTCCTCGACGCTAGGCTCCGGCGGCGGACCGCCCTCCAGCATCACTGGCAGCCGTCCTCGAGCTGCGCTGCTGCCAAGGCCCACGCCACGCTGCCGCACGTCGACCACGGCGACGGAGGCAACTCGCGCGTGGCGGTGCGCGGGCCGCGGTGCGCGCACGCGCGCGACGTGGCTCACCGCGACGGCCGGCGTCGCAGCGAGCAGGAGCGCCACGCTCACGCGCTTCATCTCGTCCCTCGGAAAAGAATCTTTAAACATTCCACCATTTGCTCTACACGTCCTGCCACCCACGTGAGCCTTTTGGCCGCCTCTGTCAGTGTGCCCGTGGTAGTGAGAGACTGCTGGTGAGAAGCCGGAGGAAGGTCGCTAGTCGAGAGAGATCGCCAGTGGAATAGGGAGTCCACCGTGCTGCGAGCCTGTCGCTGTCCCTTGTCAGGAGCAGGAGAACTAGGAGAGCGCAACCAGTAGGAGGCCCGCGCCTGCCCCCGTGCCGCCGGGTGCAACCTGTCCTATACGAGAGAGGAATCCCTGGGACCCTGTCGTGTGGGTGAACCCTGCCCCCAGCCCCCCTCCGTGTCGCGATGCGCTCCCCGCTCCCGTTCCCCTGTGTCCCTGATCGTCCTTCAAAGATCCTGCTCGTGCAGGTGGGGACCCTGTCCCTCTCCCACCCCTCGTTTGGCGTGCCCGTTTTATTTATTTATTTATTTACACGTCCTCCGCGCACCGCGCTGCGAGCCTGTCGTGTCCCTTGTCAGGAGCAGGAGAGCCCCACCTGTCCCCCTGATCGTCCTTCCAAAATCCTGCTCGTGCAGGTGGGGACCCTGTCCTCGTCCCATCCCTCGTTTGGCGTGTCTGTTTTCTTTCTTTCTTTCTACACGTCCTCCCCCCTCCCTCCGCACGCGTGCCTCCATCCCTCTCGCCCGTGCTCCCTCTCGCACTGTCGACAACCCCCCCCCCCCCACACACACACACCCCCCCTGATTGCAGCATCCTGAGTTCCTGACACTCCTACACTCATCTACACGATTCCGTTCGCCCGTGCATCGTGGGACATTCACAGCCGGCTGTTAACAACGCTGCAACGTCGTGCTCGGGTTGGCGTTACAGGCGCTCGAGCCGCAGGCGGAGGTGCACGTGCCGCAGGCCTGCGCTGTGCCAGCTGACGTCTCGGAGAAGGGCTGCCTCTTCCCGACTGCGCTGAACTTCGACCCGACCGCGAAGCAGTCGGACCGCTGCACGTACCCGACGATCGGCTGCATGGACCCGACGGCGTACAACTACAACTCCGAGGCGACGGTGGCGGGCACCTGCGTCTCCAAGGTGTCGGGCTGCAGCATCGACCAGGGCCTCTACGATGGCGCTCCGTCGGGCACTGCCACGTTCAATGGCTACGGCGGCAAGTTCGCTCCGGGGCTTTCGCTGCCACTCCTGCCGTATGGCATTTGGGGGAGCACGTACTCGACCAACGAGACGACCAAGTTCCCGTACAACGCCGCTGCGACCGATCCGGCCGACTGCGTGGTTGCGATCGAGGGCTGCATGGACTCCCTCGCCGTCAACTACGACTCGAAGGCGACTGTCGACACCGGCAACTGGTGCAAGTACCCGATCATCGGCTGCATGGACCACCTCTACTCGGCCAACTTCGAGCCGACCGCGACCGTCAACTCGAACTGCACCGGCAAGGTGTTTGGCTGCACCGACTCGTACGCCGTCAACTATAACCCGGCCGCCACCGGCAACGACGGGACGTGTAAGAGCACGGTGATTGGCTGCGGCCACCCCATGGCCGTCAACTACGACTCCATGGTGACCAGCCACGATTCCAGCACCTGCACGTGGTACAGCTCGCCACCGCCCGCCCCGCCTCTGCCGCCGGGCATCACCACGACGGCGTACAACGAGGTCGAGTACGAGGCGACGTTTAACATGACCATCGAGGAGGTGACCGATATCGAGTCGGACGGCACGACCAAGGCCCAAAAGTGGTGCGCCGAGGTTATCGCCGATACCAGCGCGTCGGACAGGTCCAGCTGCGAGACCTACGCGGGGAGCGTGGTCATCAAGGTGACCCTACTGTTCACCAGCCTGACCGCCGCCAGCACGGCCAGCACGAACCTCAACGACCCGGATTGGGTCCAATCAAACCTCAACACGAATAACTACATGGGTGCAACCCTCCAGGACATCCTGGAGAGCGCCTCTGCAAGCTCAGGCTCCAATGTAATCACTCTTGCCACCAGCGGCGGCTACAACTACCCGCCGGCCCCGCCGCCCTACGAGGGGCCTCCGATGGGCGGCATTATCGGCGGCGTGCTCGGCGGCATCGCCGCCCTCGTCTTCATCGCCGGCTTGGTATACTTTATGCGCAAACGGAAGACCGGTTCGGGCAAGGCGTCCGTCACGCCTGGCGAGTGAGCTGGGAAAAGTCTCTGTGATGACTTGAGGAGTGGGTCTTGGGACGCATGAGAGGGGAGAGGGCGGGGAGGGAGAGCCAGAGGTGTGGCGCAGGGTGTATGTATGCGCCGGTCGTCACGCACACACTTGACTGTGTATGTGTTCATTGGGATCGACGTGCCAAGACAGGGGTTGTTTGTGATAGAGCTAGAGACACCGCGCAGACCCTATACCTTGAGTATATGGAATGGCATGTGTGTGTGTGCTTTCTGGGGACCACGGGACCACACTCCGATCACCAAAGGCTTTTTCGTGTGTTTTTGTGCCCCCCCCCCCCCCCCAACCCCACGACGCGACACGCGGTAT
>NW_005201403.1:107082-135358 GCF_000372725.1 Emiliania huxleyi CCMP1516 | reverse complement strand
TAACACCTAGGGACCGCCTGGGGTGGGCGGCGAGCCGCGCATCGGCCGACAATGTGCCGGTGTACGTGTTTCGGTCACACTCAGGGCCCGTTTTGCATGACCTGGCACATTACTGCAATACGCTGACACGCACACGCCACACACTGGACCCGTTGTCCCCAAGAGCTTTTGCACACTCCCGTCTAGCCCAGCAGCGTCTGAAGAAGCACCCCGCGCAGTTGGCGGAGCACGATGCGAAGCCACGAGTCCTCGTACAGAGCCCACGCCGCCGCAAGCGCCCGCCTGCCGATCTCGACAGCGACATCCTCGGTGGAGGCGATGCGGCTGAGCCCGCCGCACACGCTGCTGCTGAGTGGGAGGGCGCGCGCCGCCGCACCGACCGCAGCCGCCGCATCGGCCACGGCGCTGACTGCGGCGCGCGGCGCCTCCTCGAGGGCAGGCGCACCGAGCCGGGCTGCGAGCGCAGCTGCAGGGGAGAGGGAGAGGGCGGCGAGCGGTCCGCGGTCGAGCGCACGGAGGGTGAGGAGGGCACAGGCAGCGACGGCGGCGGCCTGCAGGCAGCGCTCGCGCAGATAGGAGATAGGCGCCCGCTCCCGCCGTGCCGCCGCGAAGAGAAGCGGAGCGAGGAGCACCTCGACGACCAGGCGGCCGCTTCGCCACTCGCGCCGCAGCGCCCAGGCCGCGCCAGCTGCCGCCGAGAGGCGGCCGCGCCCGGGCGCGAGGGCCAAGTCAAACGCCCAGGCACCGAGCGTCAGCGCGCCGAGGGAGAGCGCTTCGACCACCACAGCCGCCACGAGAGCGGACGCTGCGACGGTCGCCAGGCGGGAGGCGTCAGCAGGCGCGGGAGGCTGAGACCACCGCTGCTTGAGCTCGGCGGCGGACCGAGATCGCGCCTCCACAAAGTTGGAGGCGAGGCGCTCGAGCGTGCTGCGAAAGCCACCCGAGAAGCCTCCCTCCGCCATAGTCGGACACGGCGGGAGCAGCCGCGGCAGGAGCCGCTTGGAGTGCCGGAGAGACGGCTGCCGCGGCGTGGGAGCCAATGCTGAAATGCATGCTGGCGCAGCCAGGAGCACAAGAAGCACCATCATCGAGAGGAGGAGCCAGAGTCGAGGCGGCGCCGCTCGGTGGCGTTGAGAGGCGCCTGTGCGGGCCGCACACGAAGCGGAAGAAAAGAAATGGTTCCTGAAGAACGAAAACCCAACTTGAATAAAAATAAATAAAAACCGAGCGGCGAACACACGAACGTACGGTAACTAGAGCTGTCAAACGTTAACTTTGGGCCTAACAGTTGCACTATTGTTGGCTGAAATCCTCAACGTTGTTCAAGTGTTCTCCCCAGCCCAAGCTGTTACTGTTTGTTACTGTTGTTACTGTTGTTCAGCGGTCAGCAAGCAGAAAATGCCAAAAAACCCGGGTAAAACCCGAAAATACCTGGGGTTTCCCGGGCATTTTCGGGTATTACCGGGCGCGGTCGGTCGTGGCCTGGCGGCGGCACTCGCCTCCGGCCTGGCCAGCGTCAAAGCGAGTCGCCCAGGCTCCCTGCTGGGCGGCTCGCGTCGTGTTTGTAACGGTTCGAAGAAGCTCTTTGTTCACGGTTGCACCGTGAACAGGAGATTGGTCGAGGCTATGCACAAGCGATGCGCGTAGACTCCGTGTGGCTCTGGGCTGCAGCCTGTTAGAGAGCCGAGTCGCTTTAATAGCACGGCCGGGCACGGTCGTACCTCGCGTGCCCTCTGTGCGAAAGAAATCGCGCACTTGTGTGAACAACGAAAACCTCGAATAAACCGAAGAATAAACCGAAGAAAAAGTAAACGCGTCGCGGCACGGCGGGCGCACCAAAGCCGACGCTTCTGTATCCTCACTTCCAACACCGACGCGCCTGTATACTTCCAACAATACACCGACACATGACCGACGCGCCTCAAAGCTCGCCGCCCGCCCAATTTGCGCTGCTGCTGCACGGGCTGATCGGCTCTGTCGACGGCGCGCCATCGAGCTCTATCACGGCACTGCAAGGAGGCAGCCGTAGACTTGCAACGCTCTCCGCACTGACAGTGCTCGACAACGTTGTCGACGCCAACGAGCCATTCGGTGGTGTCGATGTCCACCTGCACAGCTGGAATCCCGAGCTGGCTGTGCTGCTCGACTCGCTGTATGGACGAGCGCTTCGAAGCTCAAGCCACCAGCCCGTCGAGACGGCAGAGAAGGCTCGCTCGCAGGCCATCTCCATTAGCCGTGCTGCAGCACGAATCGTGGCGCACGAGCGACGGAGGCAACTCCCATACACACTGGTGCTGGTGATGCGACTCGACCTCGTTGTCGGAGGGCCGGTGCGGTTAGACACCCTCTCGCCGCACAACGTTTGGTTTGGAGAGCGGTGCTGCGTGCACGCGGCACTGTCGCCACAGCACCGCGACGCCGTGAACGCCACGTGCGGGGCACTTGAGCACGGCAGCGCGTGGCGGGGTCAGGATCGGCAGAACCTGATCGGCAACCACCCGCACGGCAACGGGGCTCCGTCATGGGGCGGCACCGACCTACAAGATCTGCAGCGGGTGGTTGGCTTCTGCCGGCCACGGTTCCAACGGCCACGCCGCGCCATCAAGCGGTTCCGGCTGCAACGGCTCGCGAGCAGTGCGATGGCGACGCAGGGCGAAGCCTACGTGGTCGACGACTGGTGGTTTGCGGCGACGTCGGACGTGGTGGCGAGCTGGCGCGAGATCGATCTAAACTGGGGCGCCTATAGCGCGGCGCTCCTCGACGCGGGCGAGATGATCCGAGATTAGTCAAGATCTCCGTAGGACCCGGGATGACCGAGATTAGTCAAGATCTCCGTAGGACCCGGGATGACCGAGATTAGTCAAGATCTCCGTAGGACCCGGGATGACCGAGATCACCCGAGGTTAGGCGTGGGAGAGAGATGGTCGCACCACATCTGGCCGCTGCACGTGCACGACGTGCTCAACCTCACGCAGCAGGCGCGAAATGTAGCCGATATGTGACCGAGTCGAGTGACCGAGTCGAGTGACCGAGATCGGCGCGATCGGCCCAGCAACAAGACACGCTCGCCCGTCCTTCCGGCTCAACGCGTGGAAGTAGATGGTCGGAGTGGTGATGTTCATCACCTGACTCGTGGCTACCGCCTCACTCCACGCGACAGGTGCGCTTCTCCGGCAGCGTGCGCGTGCAGCTGGCACGGAACGCCTTCAAGCGCCTTCAAGTCAGCAAGCGGCGAGGGGCCGTCATCACAGGCTCCCTCTCGCCCGCTCCTCTCACCCAACATCACCCGAGATCACCCGAGATCATGTGTCAACCGCTGCCACTGCACCCCGCCCTTGCGACGCGTTGATGCCAGGCGAAGGGAGCCCATACCAGCGGGCCAACCCTGTCGTCTCCTACCGCGCCGCCGACGGGCCTCGCCAGCTCTTCCTCCCCGCGAGCAAGTGGCTGCACGATGCGGTCGGCGGCTGCCCCGCCGTCCGCTCGCTAGACCGACCGTCGCGCTACTGGCTCCGCGGGCAGGTGATCGTGAATGCTCTCGGCACATCTCGGGATATCTCGGCGCATTTCGTTAGTGCCAACGCCGCCGTCGCTTTCACCGCCGTCCAGGTGCCGTGGGCGGGCGCCGAGCCGCTGCGGGCAATCGAGCCTGGCGTGCCGCCGGGCGAGCCACTCCAGCCGCTACCACCAAGCGAGCCGGTCGGGGAGGAGGACGCGAAGTATCTGGGCCTCTTTACGGAGCGGTTCGCTACCATGGCGGCGCAGTGCAGCGCCGCCTCGCTGCCCCATCCTGTGGTGTGCTGCGGCCACCCCCGCTTCTGCGGCGTGCAGACCTGCCCCGGCACTGCTCCGGGCGTGCCGGGCGGGACCGACCTTCACGCCCGGCTCGACCGGCACTACTCCACGGCCCTGCGAGAGCGCGACTTCGAGCGCAACGCCACCGCCCTCCAGCCGCTGCTGCACGCGCGCCTCCGCCCTCGCCGCCCGGCGCTGCAGGAGTTGGCGGCGCGAAGCACTGGTCGGGTGCGGGGTGACACGGGCCAGCGCCACACCGGCCGGGCGGGCGTCATGGGAAGCGGCGCGAGGCAAGGCAAGGAGGAAAGGGGGGAGAGAGGCGGCGAGAGGGAGCACCGCAGCAGCGGCTTGGCGCGCGGGTCGCGCCGCCATACGGCTCGCCAGCGGCCCACGAGGACGAGAGAAGACTCGACGAGCGCGCCGCCGCCACGCAAGGGACTCTGCGCCGCCTTCGAGCCGCTCGCGGCGGAGCAGCAGCGGCCACAGACCGGGTTCCGCGGCTTCCACTACATCGCGCCGCTGCGCGCGTGGCTGATCGAGGTGCCAAAGTCGGGCTCGTCCACACTCGTCAAGCTGCTGCGCTTGCGCCATGGCGCAGATAGCCGAGGCGCACGCGCGCCGCGCCCGGGCGACGTGTCGTTTGCAGTGGTGCGGCATCCGGCGTGCCGTGCCGTGAGCGCATTCCGCGAGGCGTGGGCGAGAGCGGCGTGGCGCACCAACCGCAGTCGCTCGCCTTGCCCATTCTCGGACTTCCCCTACTTGCTCGACAACCGCAGCAGCGCCGAGCATCGGCTTCGCGTCGCCTTGCGCACGCTGCGGCGGCGCGGTTCAGCACTCGCTGGCCCCGCCTGCGGTTACGCCTACCACCACATGTTGTCGCAAACCTTCTTCCTCTGGGGCAACCGCAGCGGCGCGCCAGGCGATCCAGCACGTCTGCCGCCGGTGACGCGGCTGCTGCGGCTCGAGTCGCTCGAGCGCGACCTCTCCGCCTTTTGCGACGAGCGCGGCGCGGCGCCGTTTTGCCGCCAGGCGCTGCGCGCGGGCGTACCCCGTCTCAACGCGGCAGGGGTGGGCGTCGCTGCCTCCAACCCGTTGGGGGCGCTGCCACACGTCGTGCCCCGGGAGCTGTCGCATGATGTGCGCCGAGCCCTCGTAAAGACGTACGCGCGAGACTTTGCTTGTCTGAACTACTCGTACGCGCGAGTCATGTGCACAGAAGAGGCTTCCTAGCACGGGCAAAGACGAGGGAGCACACTTGGTCTTGGAGAAAGACTTTTGAGCCGTTTTGAGCGATGTGCGATGAGGCATGAGCGTGTGCCGTCGCTGCCCCGAGAGCACTCTCCCCATCTCCCTGACTCTTGCGCTTGGGCCTTGGGGAGCACTTTTGGAGCACTTGCCGAAGTCACTTGCGACTTGGAGCACTCGTCGAGAGCAACTTGCGGTGCGCGGTCATCAAACCGCCTGATAAATACGAAACCCATAGAGCAGGCTCCAGGCATATCGCTCTCCACGGGAAGAGCTAAGTTATAGGCTAAGTAGCGCACCCAGGACCCAGCGGGCCGGATGCTCGGGGGACGGGCTGTGCGGGCCGCACTCGCGCAGTGCGGGCTAGAGTGCCCTAACCCTGGGAGGTGCGCGGTCGCAGGGCCATAACACGGGTCTCCGAGGGTGAGAGAGATTTTTAGCCGAGGGTTAGACCCGCGTGCGTTGCCTAAACGATCTTAGTCGGTAGAAACGGCGTCGAAATTCTTTTTTGCGTTGCGCTCCCGAGTTGCTCACAGGCGCGCTTGACGTCCTCATCCTGCGTGGCCGCTCGACCTCGGACTCTCGCTTCATGTTCCACGCTCTCCTCCTCGCTCTCCTGTTGCACGCCTCTGCCGGCGCCAATATCGGCTCAAAGATCGGCTTCAGCGTTGACACCGAGGGTGCCGCGGCCGAGATCCGAAGGCAGGTAGAGGCTTCGCGGGCGCCGGCGGCAGAGCCCGAGCTCGTTGTGCCACCGCCGGCAGACGGCGACGCGATCGCTCCGCGACGCTCGCCACGCTTGGCACTCACCGCCGGCACGCCGCTTGTCGGCGGCGCGGCGGTGCTGGCGTGCCGTTGGCTCTTGAGCGCGCGGCTCGAGGCTCGGCTCGAGAGCGCTTGGCGTGAGCTCCAGGGCGCCGCGGGCGCGCCGGGCAAGCCGGGCGTGCCGGCGGCGCCCAGCGGACTGCGAGCGCGTCGCTCCCTTCTGCTTCGGCTTCAGCAGCGGCTGGAAGCGGTCGTCAAGCTCAAGCCAAAGTACGGGGCGCTCGAGCTGGCGCTGCCCGCCGGCCTTTGGTCCAAGGACGAGGAGGAGCTGGCCGCGGCAGAGCGGGCGCTGGAGGAGCGGACGGCGGCGTGCGGCGTCCTGCTCGACCTGCACGAGCGGCTCGGTCAGTCGCCGCCCCTCGGCTTCCGCGCCTGGCCCCTTGCCGACCTCGAGGCGCGCGCAGCCGAGCTGCGGGAGAAGATGCCACAGCTGCGAAAGGTGGCGGCGCTCTCCGCGCAGATCGGCCAGCCGCGGCTCGACATGTCCATCGCCGCGTGGTCCGCTGAGAAGCTGGAGGCGCACGCCGCCTCGCTCGCCGCGCGGGTGGCGGCGGCGCGCGCCCGCAAGGAGAAGGAGGAGCTCCTCGGCAAGGTTGAGGCGGCCCTCTGGCGCAAGGACAGGTCCGCCGAGCCTCCGATGGGGCTGAGCACGATGTCGACTTCCGAGCTCCGAGAGGTGCTCGCCGCCCTCGAGGCGCCTGCCGCCAAGGCGCCCAAGCAAGGTGACCCGTGACCTGGCAAGTTCTGTAGCGGCTAGCCTCTGCGGTAGCTCAGACTCGAGAGATGGAATTGGAATCGCACCGAACGTCGCACAGCGCACCTGCGTGACACAGCCGGGGCCCAAACCCAGCTCGTCAGCCGCGGAAGGCACAGGAGGATATAGGCCGTTTGAAAAGCTAGCGGAGCGACGTAAGTCGTAATAAACCTAAACGCGTCTCTCGCGGGTGAGCGTCTCTCGCGCGCTCTCTCTCGCGGCAGCCGTATGACGCTTGACGGAGATGTGACATGTGTCTGATACTCAAACGAGTCGTGGCTGCGCACGCAGCGAGAGGACGCCCACCAAGGAGACGCGGACAACTAGGCAGTAGGTCTCGCCGGGGCCCACACCCTTCACCTACACAGCCGATCGCCGCGGGAGCGCCGACCGTCGGTGTGGTGAAGCTGACGAGACTGGGCGCGCGCGCCTCCCCGACCCGCTCACACTCTCGTTCGGCGTCGGTGCAGGAAGGGTCCTGGGGAGCTCTGGTCGAGCTGGCAGCACCCGTCCGGTCGGACAGTGCAGCCTCCTCCTCCCCTCCCCTCCTCATCTGAAGCGGACGTGGACGTGTTGCCCGCCGTGGTTCATCCACATGCCGCCCTGCTGCTCCTGCAGAACAGACCGCGCACTCCGGCAGTGAGTCCGCGCGTCCCCGACGCGCCGAGGGGCGGCGTCGGGGCGGGTCGAGGGGGGGGGGGGGGTGCTGCTGCGCCTGCTGCTGCTGCTCGCCCGGGTTGCCGCTCACGTCCTCCCCCTCGTCGTACTTCCGTCGCAAGTCCTCGTCAGACAGGACCTGGGGCGAGGGTTTGGAGGCTCCCAAGCGGCTCCACAGCAACCTCGCTCTGGCAACGTCCGACTCGGAACGTGGCTGCCTCTCGGCTGCACCTCGGCTGCACCTCGGCTGCACCCCGGCTGCATCTCGGCTGCATCTCGGCTGGATCTCGGCTGGATCTCGGCTGCATCTCGGCTGGATCTCGGCTGCATCTCGGCTGCACCTCGGCTGCATCTCGGCTGCACCTCGGCTGCATCTCGGCTGCATCTCGGCTGCATCTCGGCTGCATCTCGGCAACATCTCGGCTGCACCTCGGCTGCACCTCGGCTGCACCTCGGCTGCACCTCGGCTGCACCTCGGCTGCACCCCGGCTGCATCTCGGCTGCATCTCGGCTGGATCTCGGCTGGATCTCGGCTGCCTCTCGGCTGCACCTCGGCTGCATCTCGGCTGTAGCTCGGCTGCATCTCGGCTGCACCTCGGCTGCACCCCGGCTGCATCTCGGCTGCATCTCGGCTGCATCTCGGCTGCATCTCGGCTGTATCTCGGCTGGATCTCGGCTGTATCCCGGCTGCATCTCGGCAACATCTCCGACGGCGACCTCGTACGCCAGCGCGACCGACTTGAACTTGACCTCGGCCGCCTCGCGCTCTGCGTCGGCCTTGTCCTTGTTCTTGTCGGGGTGGTACTCGACCGCCAGCTTGTGGTACGCGCGCTTGATCTCTCTCGGCGACGCGGAGCGCGACACGTTGAGCACCTCATGGAAGGGTGAGGGTTTGAGTTGGGTTGGGGTCAGTGTTTGGGGCCGCAGTCTCACGAGCACCTTGTAGTAGTCCTCCTCGCGGGACCGCTTGAGCAGCTTCTCCGCGCGCTGCAGCCCCTCGCGCGCCTAGCACAGGGCATGAGACTAGTACGCCCCGTCGTCTAGAAGACAGTGCGAGGCAGCGCTGCAGCCCCTCTCTCGCCTCCTTGGAGTGCTCGTCCTCCTCGGCGAGCTTGCGGTAGATGCCGATCGCGTCTTCGTACCGCTCGGCGAGGAGGGAGGCCTCGGCGAGGAGCGTGCGAGAGGGTTAGGGTTAGGGTTAGGGTCAGGGTTAGGGTATAGGGTAGGGTGGGTTAGGGTGAGGAGGAGGGAGGCCTCGGCGAGGAGAGTGCGATTACAGTGTATTATTATAATATGTTCTATTGCTGGAGGCCTCGGCGAGGAGCGTGCGAGACGCGGCCGACCCCGAGTCGAGCGCGTGGTGCTCCTTGCACGCGGACAGCGACTCGTCCTTGAGCCGCAGCTTAGTGCAGCAGATGCAGAGGTCGCGGTACAAGCTCGCGCGGTAGACGGCGGGCGGAGAGAGGGCGAGCGAGTCCTCGATGAGGCCGCGCGCCTCCTCGAACTGGTCGTCGCGCTCGAGCTGCTTCATCCGCCCCTTGCCCTCCACCTCCTTCCCCATCACGCCCTCGAGCTTGCCGAGCAGCTTCTCGAGCTTCTTCGCCTGCTTGTAGTCCGCCTTGCAGGCGCCGTGCTCCGGGTCGAGCTTGAGCGCCTCGCGGAAGTGTCGCAGCGCGAGCTCGGTGTTGCCCATCACGTAGAAGCCCTTGCCCCGCTTGTACAGCTTGGCGAGGTTGTCGTCCGCCGACGCGCTCTCCACCTCCTTCTCCTGCTCCGCCCGCTTCTTTCGCTGCTCCCGCAGCCACGCCCACTGCTCTCGACACTTGGCCTCGCACGTGAAGCTCTCGTGCGTGCAGGTCGACTCGGCGGCTCGCACGCCGCCCGCGCACTCGCAGTAGCCGGACCAGTCCTGCCCTATGCTCACGTCGCAGCCGCGGTCGCGAGCGGGCTCCCGCCGGCCCGAAGGGCTGCAGCCGGCGGTCTGCCGCCAGCCCATGCACTTTCCCTCGCCGCCGTCGTCGCCATCGGCAGACGCCAGGCCGGCGAAGAGCGTGACGAGAGGGACGCGCCACGATCGGCAGATTTCACGCGTCATGTGCCGTGGCGACTTGTCTGTCTGTGCGGTGGCGCTCAGAGGCAAGCCAACAAGTCGGGCCGCGATCGCGTCGGATTTCTTTTCGAGCTTGGCCTTGAAGCAAGGAGCGCGAAAGAAGCCCAAGTGGAGGACAATAGGACACGTCGACGAGCCCGCAGCTTAACGATCCGGCCATCGCAGAAGAAAGAAAGAAAATCGGTGTCTCTTGAAACGTGAGAGCGTTAGTTGTGTTCTAGCTTGGTTTCCGCCGCGAGTTCTTCCAACGCCGCTGCACGCAGCCGGGCCACTTGCTTGCAGCAGGCCACATTTGCCTACGACGGAATGGCTAAGCTTGGCGAGGGCGACCAGCGGTGGATCGTCAAAGAGCGGGAGGTGTGTGGACCCGGACCCCGGCCCCTAAACCCCGGCCGCCTCGTCGCGTGCACGCCGCCGGCCGTCCACCGGCGCCTCGCCTCTGCAGGACGGTCGGAACTGCAACAATTGGCACTGGACGTCCAAGGACGTGTCGAAGAACACGAAGGAGGAGCTGATCCGCTGCCTCGAGGCGTGCACCTTTGAGCCGCCCATCGCGCTCGCCAGAGTCAAGTCGGCCGAGGTGACGGGCGAGGCGAGCATCAACAACCGCAAGGGGAAGATCTTCCTCATCTACGACCTGGAGGTCAAGCTCAAGTGGGAGGCGAGCGACGGCGAGGGCGGAGAGGCGTGCAAGGGCTCCATGAAGCTGCCGGACGTGAGCCGCCCCTCGGCCCCTCGCGTGCCCCGCCCTCGGCTCTGCTCTGGCCCTAGTGCTCTGGCCCCAGTGCTCTGGCCCCAGTGCTCTGGCCCTCCTCTCCGTCGCTTGACGACGCGGCGGCCGCTGCCGCAGGTGAGCGCCACGATGCTCGACGACCTGGACTGCGAGTTCACCTGCAAGTCGAGCGGCGGCGTCGCCACCGCCATGCGCAAGCAGGGCGTGGCTGCCGTCAGGCGCTGCATCGAGGAGGCGATGCTCCGGATGCAGGAGGAGGTGCGGGCGGAGAAGGCGAGGCCGGAGGCGGAGGCGGTGGCGGAGACGCGCCCTCCGAACGCGACTCCCGCCGTCGCCGTCCCCCTCCCCAAGCCCATCGCCGTCTCGACCGTCCCCGCCAAGCAGCCTCCTCCGCAGCCAAAGCCTGCAGAGCCCGCCGCCGGATCAGACTCGGGCGCGCGACCACGCGCCGCCCCGCCCCTCGCCCCGCCCCTCGCCCACGCCCCTCGCCCCTCCCCTCGCCCCGCCCCGCGCGCTCGCCGACGGCCACTGCGGCCGTGCCGCGTGCAGGCGAGGAGGAGGAGGGCGAGGACAAGCTCCCGCCGGCCCTCGAGGCGGCGCTGCGAGGGCTGAGGCAGGAGCCAGAGGCGCAGCGAGAGGTCTGCCTCGCAAACTGCTCGCTGCGGGACTCGCACCTCGAGCCGCTCATCCAGGCCATCGCGCACTCACCCCTCCTTCGTCCCTCCCCGCTAACACGCCTCGCCCCCCTCGCCACACCTCCCTTCCTCTGCACCTCACCCCCTCTCCGCGCCTCTCGCCAGGCGCTGCACCACTCGCGCTGCGCCGTCGAGACGCTCGACCTGGCCTTCAACCGGCTGAGCGACGCGGGGGTGCACGTGCTCTGCAGAGCGGTCGCGTCGGGATGTGCGATGGAGCTGTCGAGCTTGCGGCTCGGAGGCAACAAGCTCTCGCCCGCCGGCCTCGCGCTGGGCCAGTCGCTCAAGCAGAGCCGGCCTCGCCCTGCTCGTCACGCCGCGCCGCACCGCTGCCTCTGCTCCGTGACTGGCGGCTCCCTTCTAGGCCCGACCTGCTCGTCGACCTCAAGCCGCAGCTCAAGGACGCGCGCTCCATGTGCCAAGTGGGGAACGTCTACCCGGGCTCGCCCGCAGCGACGGCTGGCCTGCGGACGGGCGACTCGATCATCGCCTTCGGCCCGCTGCTGCACGCCGGTTTCAGGGGCGTCTCCGAGTCGATCGTGCCCGCCGTCAAGGCGTCGGTCGGACGGCCGATCGACGTGGTCGTCGTGCGGATGGGCGAGGGCGCACAGGTGCAGCAGCTCGCGCTCACGCTCACGCCGCAGACCTGGTCCGGCGGCGGGCTGCTGGGCTGTATCCTCAAGTGAGGAGCCGTTGGGCGCTTTCGCAGCCGAGAGGTGGTGGTGCGGCCGCGTATTAGTCTAGCCGTCCCTCGTGCGGCAAAACCAAAAGCAGGATGGTAGCAGTCACTCGCAAACACACACCGCACCGCAGAGCGGGCCTTATTTTTTCTTTCGAAGCGTGGCTGCCATCTCCATCAGCGCATCGGACCCGTTTTTGCGTTTCTCGGTTTCGCTTTTTTTCATAGCTACTACTGTGGCGGGCACTCTCGGAAGATTTTTACCCATCTCACAGTAGAGAGGTGTCCGTTTTTATTTATTTATTTATTTCTCGGAAGATCCGCGCCATTCTTTTTTTGCTACCCCTCCCGGAGGCCCTTCCGACCCCTCTCGAGCCCTCCCGCCACGAAGATCCTCCCTTTGTCCGACCGTCCCTCCGAGCCCACCCGGCGCCCGAGCCCTCTTGCCTATCACCCGAGCTCGGGGGGGCCGGGGGGCGGCGAGCCCTCCTGGGACCCCGCAACCCCTCCCGCCTCGCCCAGCCCTCCTGATCCCTCTCCCTCCCGGAATCCCGGTGGACCGCTCCACCCTCCCAGCGCGCTAGCCCTATGGGACCCTGTGGAGCCCTCCCGACGCCGATCCGACGGGGACCCTCCAGCCCTGTGGGCTGGCGAGCCCTCCGGTCGGAGGGGTGGAAGTGGGAGGGCTCGAGGACGGACCCCTCTCGCTCCGGGAGGGTGGAGGGGTGGAGGGTGGAGGGGTGGAGGGGTGGTTGAGCTCTCTAGCTCTATCGATATAGCCCTACCCTTCCCGCCGTTTTAGGGCTTGCTGACCCGCTATGGCGGATGTAGAGCTCTACAGCTCTACAGCGCTCCAGAGCGCTCTACATCTCTACATCTCTACAGCGCTCTACACTCTACATCCTCTACACCCTCCCTCAGGTTAGAAGGCGGGAAAAGCCGCGGGAAAAAAAACCAAGAGGCATGGGAGGACGGCACGCCGCCACCACACAGGGATTTTAAGGAGAGGGGTGTGATGCGCTAGCGCCGCCGCCTGCCGCTCCCTCGCTCTCGCTGCTTGCCTGCTTCTCTCGCCTTTCGTCGCAGCTCTGCCCTCCTCGTTGACCTGGGGGAGTTCTTTTTTCCGCGAAGGCGCCAGGACGAAGGAGACAAGCAGAACGGGTCCACAGCCTTCATGACAAGCACGAGGAGCCAAAGCAGAAAGGGTCGACAGCCTTCGCGCGCCTGCAAGGTAGGTGCAGGGTTCTGGGCCTACGACGAGTCATCCCCAGTCGTCCCGCGCGACATCATCTTTGGCCCGCTGAAGGGAGACCGGGCGACTGGCGCTGTCATCTGGCTGCACGGCCTGGACGACACGCCCGAGTCGTGGGCAATGCGGCTCGAGCCCGAAAGGCGGCGGCATCCGCGATGGAAGTGGGTGCACCTGCGAGCGCCAGAGCGACCAATCACCTGCTACGAAAAGATGCGGCACCCGGCGTGGGGAGACTTCTTGGACTCGGGCGCCGTACGGGTGGGGTCGCGCGACTACGAGACCCGCGACCCCAAGGGGTGGTACGCCGAGAGCGTCGCACGCGTCCACCGGGCCATCGAGGCGCTCGCGGCCGAGGGGGTCCCTCCCTCGCGCACTGCTCTTGTCGGCTTCTCTCAGGGCGGTGCGCTGGCGGCCGAGGCGGCGCTGACGCTCGGGGCGCGGCTGGCCGGGTGGGGGCTGCTGGCCGGCTGGCTGACACCGCGGGCACGCGCGGCTCTCGTGCGGAGCGCAAAGACGGGCGGCCTTGCCGGCTCGCGGGTGCTCATCTCGCACAGCAGCGGCGACGAGCAGGTGCTCTTCGAGTGCGCTACCCTCGCGGGGCAAAAGCTGTCCAAGGCGGGGGCGCGGGTCCAATTCGCACAGCTGGCGGGCGTCATGCACGTCGCGGGCGAGGCCCAGATGAGAAAGAGCGCCCTCACCTTCCTCGAGGAGGTGCTCGACGGCACACGCGCACCCGCCGCGGAGGCGCCTGCCGACTACCTGCCCGCCGCGCCGCCCGCCTGCTCCATGCCGCAACGTGCTGCTGCAGCCTTGCCGTCCGCCGCGGCCGCTGGACGCCGCAAGGGAATCGCAAAGCCAAAGAACACAAAGCCGTGCCCCGCTTGCGTGGGCAGGCACCGCGCGCACACGTGTGAAAAGCGGCGGCGTTGAAAGCACCCGTCCCTCGGCGAGAAGAGTAGGGTCGTCCATGACTTTTTGTGTTCTATGGGTCGCGGTGGAACAGTACGTACAGACAAAACACTGTCGAACCACCAGCCCGACTCTCACTACAGTTAACCCCCAGCCAGCAGCCTGTGTGTCTCGCGTGCCTCGTGCGCAGCCCGCGCGGTGGACTCAAAAGCGCCCTCCAGTGGTTCGCCTCCAGCACGTGCCCCGCCCAGTGCCCCACGTCGCACGTGTCCGTCACAGCGTCACAGCTCACACACGAGGCCAGGCGGTAACGACGGCTGCCGGGCGAGACGGGCTGCCGCGGGTCGGGGTGCTCGGCACAGCGCCCTCCTCAAGATCTGCGTCTAGCCGCGTGACCTCGCCGCTCGCGTTACTTGCGAAGCTTGTCAAAAGATAGCTTCTGCGAGTCGACTCTGAGTGCTTAGCCTTTGAGCTTCCCACTTCTGATGCAACGTGACTTTCTTGTTCTCCTGGTCCTCGGCACGGAGTCGCAAGAACAGCGTGACCGCCGGCACAAAGTGCTCCTGCTCGCTCCTGATGGACTTGACGGCGTCCTGGAAAGCGCGATCCTCAATCGCCGCGCGAAGCTGCTGCTGCTGTCGAAGCCGCCTCACGGCCCTGTCATTCGCGAGACTCTGCTCCTTTCTGAGCCTTTCCAATGCGTCTGAGGCAGAGGCACGGCGGCCTGTCGGCACCAGGTTTTGTCGCCGGCATTGCGGAGCACTCACGGGCCTGTCGACGGGCCTGCACTGAATACGATCGGAGTCGCGGAGGAGCATTTGAACTGACTCAGGTGAGGTGTGGATCTTCACTTGTGGGTGTGCCCTGCATCTGGACTCCCGCACCTTTGCCGATGCCTCGAGCCTCCCATCACGAGGGAGCAAAATGCGACCTTCGACGCGCTCGAGCCGGATAGCCTCAATCAAATCGGCGCCCTTGTTGCCGAATGGATGCACCGCAAAGGGCCCGCCGACTGCTGACCGCTGAGTTGTCCATGGTTGGCGCATGTCTGTCAATCCACGCAAGATTGTAACGCCCGGCGCTTTTCACAGCCTTGTTATTGAGAAGAAAATACCTGATGGCGCTGTGTTCACAGGCCTTGTTATGAGAAGAAACTACGTCCTATGGCGCTGTGCGCTGGCCTGTGATAGGTTGAGGTGCGAGCCCTGGAGGCCGTGGGGATGGGGGGAGACTACCCGCGGGCCTAGAAGGCCCGCGCGCAGGGGGATGGGACATTGACACAAAAAACATTGACACAAAAACACAACCCCGGACCCAAGACGCGCACGCACAGACAGTCGAGAAACAGCAACGACGCTTTTGTTTGGATTTCACGCACAAAAACAAGTCAACCGGCGCCAGTGAGGATGTACGTCGTGTGCGTGTCTGGTGTTTACTAGCTCCGAGTAGAGGGGGCGTTCTGCTGCTAGGGGAAACCTGGAGCGCGGACTAACCCTCGGAGACCCGTGTTTACTTTACGGCCCTTTCCCTGCGAACGCGCACCCCCGGGGCTAGGGCTCTCTAGCCCGTAACCCGATCCCGATCATCCGGCCCGCTGGGTGCGCTCCTCAGCTCCCCGGCCCTGGATGTGAGGTTGATGACTGCACTCCAGTGCTCCAAGTGCGCCCACACACCACGCACACGATAGTCCGCGAGGTGGCATGAAGGTTGCTGCGAGAATTGGCGAGAAACTGCGAAGAGAGATAGGAAGAGGCAGACGCCCAAGGGCGGGCGACGGCTAGCACCACACTCCTCTCCTTAAATGAAATCCCTGTCTCGTGTGTGCGCGACCGAAAACGTGTGGACTGTGTGTGGTGGCGGCGTGCCGTAGTGAGGGAGAGACGATCGAGGGGTCCCGTACCAGATGGAATCAACCCTATCCAGTGCTCAAGTGCTCAACAAGAGGCGCACATCGCAGACAGACAGTGAGGGTGTGAGAGGCGGACCAAGTAAGGAAGGTCCTACATCTCTTTACTTCACAGACTCTTGTATGTGGCACGAACATCCCCGTTTGCCCGAAGGCGGGCCGTTGGGGGGCGACAGACTCAGACAGCGTCACAGCGATAGAAACAAAACAACAGAGCGATAGCGAGCGAGCGTATACCCCAGCCACAAACAACACGCCCCGAAGAAGAGCAACACCCATAGCCATACACACACACAGGGGGGGGGGGGGGGAGAGAGAGAGAGAGAGAGAGAGAGAGAGAGAGAGAGAGAGAGAGAGAGAGAGAGAGAGAGAGAGAGAGGAGCGCAAGCAAGCAAGCTGGTGGACTGGATGGAGTCTGCATGCAGGCAGGCAGGGAGAGAGAGAGGGAGTGAGTGCACCACGAGCGAATTATCGGGCGCTACTGTGAGAGATGGCGTAAATAACGTCAACGAGACTCCTCCTCGTGGGTGCCCGGTGCCCTAACGATTCCAAGGTTGTTCATCCAACGGCTGCGTTTCAAGTTGAGGGCGGCGGGCCTTTTCCTCGGTCCTCGGCCGCCGGTCTTGAACTACAGGCATCATGGCGCTCGCCGGTGCGAACGTCTCAGACGTCTCGCTGCAGCTGATCTCCGAGTGCCCGGCGACCGCCTTCCGTCTCGGTCGCGTTCATCTGTCGGGCCAGGTCGACGGCGAGTGGTGCGGCGGCAGGGTGAGTGCTGAATCCTCGGTCCCCGTGCCGGCCGACCAGGAGCACTGCGAGGGGGCTTACGTGGACCCGCTCTGGGAGCCACCCGAGCCGGCCGAGTACGCATTCGACTGCTCGCAAGGCTGCGCCAAGTGTGTCTACGGCGAGAACGAGAACGGCATCTATGTCTGCACCAACGACCGCGACTCCATCACCACGGGCTGCAACGGCTCCACCAGCCCCGGCCTCGAGTACACGCAGCACCGCACGCGCCTGACGGGCTCGCTCGACGAGAGCTGGTGCTGGAGCGCAATCAACGGCCTCACTGGCACCGAGGCCGAGCTGAACGCCACGTGCACGCAGTTCTATGTCGACCCCGCGGACCCAGACACGCCTGCAGAGACTTATCTCGTTGCGCTCGAGCACGCAGTCGCAGCTGCTGCAGGAGTAGCACCCGAAATGGTGGATGTGATGGTGTTTGGCCCAGCTCATCGCATCTCCACGTTGGCGTTCAACATCACGCACGCCTTCTCAATAAGGGAGAGCATTGTCCAAGCAACAGACCTCTGGAACACGGAGTATGGAGCAGTAACGCTGACGGTGGATCCAACTACCATCACATACAAAGTGTTGATTGCACCGGCCGGAGACGTGGGACTGGCTTACAGCTCGCTTCAAGATGTGCGCGGGGGAAGCGCGCCCTGCACCCTCAGCACCGTGTTCATCGAAAGTCAGAGCTCCCGCTCCGATTCTGGGGGCGTCCGCACGCTTGAGTCCTGCAAGGCGACGTGCGATGCCTTGCAAAACTGCGCGGGATTCGATTGGTCAAGCGACGGCTGGGAATGCCGTGGCTTTGACGCCATCGACATCCAATCATGCGCTGACGATTCCGTGAACGCCAGGCAGGGCTACATCCTCTTCGTGCGTGAAGAGCTTCCGCCACCTTCGCCACCGGCACCACCGGCACCGGTTGCACCGCCACCGCCGCGTGCACCGTTCTCTTCGCCGCTTCCGGCGCCTCCCCAGCCTCCGCTGGCGCCTCCCCCCTTGCCATCGCCAGCTCCACCTCAAGTTCCGTCTGTGGTTTCGCCACCGTCGCAGCCTGCCGTCTCGCCATCGCTGCACATGCCTCCCCCCTTGTCATCGCCAGCTCCACCTCAACTTCCATCTGTGATTTCGCCACCGTCGCCCGATGCTACAACATTGGAGCCGCCTCCCGCAACAGCGCCGCCGCCCGTCCCAATCCCGGCCGCATCACCGGGACCGACAACGGCGGAGCCGCCCCATGCAACAGCGCCGCCGCCACCTCGCACCCCGGCCGCAAGCCAACCGCCCGCCCCCTCCTCGACGGTCGTGTCATCTCCTTCCCCTCCCCCAAGCGCATCGCCTGGGCAGCAAGATGCAGCGGCATCAGATGACAGCGATGACGACGAGTCAACCCTTTTGCTGTTACTGCTCTTGTTGCTGTTGCTGCTACCTCCCTTGCTGTTGGCGATCTACGTTCGCATCTACTATGCTGGTAACGAGGCTGCGTACCTCCGCTGGCGCTTCTCGCACTCGAATCCACGAGTGGTCTGGGGCTATGCCACGAGTGAGCATCGATCGGAGCTGTGGGCAAAAGCCGCCGGCGCGTCTGGGGAAGCGAAATCTTCCGCCGAGCTCGAGCCCTCGTCTGCGACAGACTTTGAGCCATCGTCTGCGGAGCTCAAACCAGATGAAGTGACCCTTAGTCCTGCGCTTCTGCGTGCACGGCGCGCGAACGATGCCGGCTCTGGCTCTCCTGGTGGCACGAGAGCAAACAGCAGATTTGATCCAATCGAGCCGATTGAGCGCATCTAAGCTTCGGTGATGGCATGACTGCATTCCACATGCTCTCTTTCAGCGCGTGCGAGAGCCCCGTCGCTGTTAGACGGCGAGGGGAGAGGATTGTTCGCCTGTGCTTAATACAGAGTGAATCGTCGGAGAAGGTGATAGGTGTGTGCACACGAGTACAACGGATTTTGTTTTTCGCTTTTTGAGAGTGGTTGTGGCAAGTGAATCTTCAAGTGTGCTGAAGAAAGTCGTGCGTTGGGCCGAGCGTTTTTTATCTCTGGGTCTGTGGCTGAGCCCTGGTGTCGAGGTGTCGAGGCCCGGTGTGGAGGGTGTCGAGCTGCTGCTGTCGAGGGGTAGAGGTGTCGAGGCCTGTCGAGGCCTGTCGAGGCCTGTCGAGGCTGGTACCACGCTTGTCCGTGTCGAGGGGTGTCGAGGGGTGTCGAGGGGTGTCGAGGGGTGTCGAGGGGTGTCGAGGGTGTCGAGCGTGTCGTCTGTCGAGCGTGTCGAGCGGGTGTCGCGAGTGTTGTCAAGGGGTTTTGCGTCTAAGGTGTCGAGGTGTCCAAGGTGGCAGGATGCAGTTGCAGCCCATCAACAAAACTTGGGCAGCAGTTGCAAAGCTGTTTCATCCCTTATAGTTGCAGCCTCTCAGTTGCACCCTGTTGATGTAGCACAACCTGAGCACAACCAGTATACTCTCTGTGGACATTTGAGGACATCAAGTGCCGGGAGTCATTGCCACTGTGCACAAAGGTGCTGTGCAGGCGCAGCACCGCAGCAGCGTCGCCGCTGCAGCGTCGTCGCCCCTGCAGCGCCACCGGCGCACAAAGCGCAACTGACCACAGCGCTCCTTTCACAAGGCTGGTGCCATGAGTCAGTGGACATTGCCACTGCACAAGGTGCTGTCCAGCAGCTAAGGGCTACAGTACCCCATCGCAGCAGCGTCGCCGCCGCTGCAGCGTCGCCGTTGCAGCCGAGCGTCGCCAGTGCACAAAGCGCAATGGACCACAGGTCTGCACTCATGGCACAAGCTCACTGGTGTGAGGATTCATTGCCACTGTACAAGGTGCTGTGCAGCACCTTAGGGCTACCTGAGTACTGCCATGTTTGCTGCATCAACAGGGGTGCAACTGAGCTGCAACTTGAGCTAGAACTTGAGAGGCTGCAACTCAGGGATGAAAGTACTGCCAGCCAAGTTTGATTGCTGCTGCAACCCTGATTTCTAACTCTGTGACTCCAATGGGTCTACGTCTCTGCTGTGTTAGGATCATCAGAGGTGTCGAGCGGTGTCGAGCGGTGTCGAGCGGTGTGTGTCGAGCGGTGTCGAGCGGTGTCGAGGGGTGTCGAGGGGTGTCGAGGGGTGTCGAGGGGTGTCGAAGGGTCGAGTTTGGCACCTTGACACGGACGAGCATGGTTTCAGCCTAGATGGTGTCGAGGGGTGTCGAGGGGTGTCGAGGGGTGTCGAGGGGTGTCGAGTTTGTCGAGTTGGCATGGGGTGTCGAGGTGTCGAGTTGGTGTCGAGGTTTGGTGTCGAGGTGTCGAGGCCAGGGCTCAGGTCTGTGGGCGCCCGCCCGCCGCCTCTGAGGGGGTCGGGCCCCCTAGACTGAAAACAAAAACAAGCTAAAACAGCCAAAATCAGCCTGCGAGAGAGGCACTGCGCGCCGCTGACCTCATGTGGAGATGTGTGCCGACACCAATACTGATCTAAAACCTGGAAACCCTTGTTCAAAGCCGACCCTAAGCGCCATCCTTCCTGCTCTCACCTACCTGATGCTGCTTCCCCGCGCCGCCTCCTTGGGCCCCCTTGGGCGTATTTTCTACTCCCAGTGGGGCCCCGGGCCCCCGGGGCCCCTCTTGTTTTCTGTTTTCTGTTTTTCAGTGTTGTGCGAGGGAGTTTTGTTGTAAAATTCTGTTTTTCAAAACGCCCGCCCGCCCGCCACCCCGAGGCGGCTCGGCCCCCCACAGACCCAGAGATCAAAAACGCTCGGCCTTGTTATTCATATAGAGTAAACTGGAATGCTCTCCTGGCGCCTGGCAGCGCGCGCGGCGCCCGCGCGCCCCCCCACACACACCACATGGCCTCCGTGCTCCGACAATGCGTTTAGTTTTAGATCGCCGGGGACTGGCCTCTCCAATGCTCGCGCAACGCTGTCTGCACGCGCAGCAGCTCTCCGCTCTCCGGGGTCCGCGCGGGCGGCCCACACAGTGGGAGCGTTGACGACCGTGCGACTGTAACGCTACGTATATCTCTTAACAACCACCTATATTTGCCTTGCGCTGCGCCTCTGCAAGTGCAACTATCAATCACGCGTGTGCGTAATCCCCTCCATCTTGTTGTGCAGCCGTGACCTCTCCGCCTCTGCGGCACCAGCGCGCCTCGCCTCTGCCTCCATCGAAATCTGCAGCGCGTCGAGCTGCTCGCGCAGCTCAGCCTGCATCTTGGCCCGCATCTCGCCGATACGCCACTCGCACTCAGCTCGAGTCGCGTGTGTTTTCGTCGCTGCCCGGGGATTGATCACATTGATCTCCCACTCTTGTGTGTCATTACCCATTCACACTCTCTCGTGTGTCATTACTCGTTCCCAATTATTGGGGATTGGGTTCGTATATTCATTCAACGACGTAGTCTACAAAGGGTGTGTGATCGCTCCTGCGTGCACTGCCCAGACTCGTCGCCTGGGACGGCGGGATCAGGCCCGCCTCCCAACCACGATTTTGCCTCGTCGGCCATCCGCTCGGCCGCTTTGATGTCGCGTTTAGCAGCCTGCCACGTGAAGGTACTGTAGACACTGCTCTCGCTCCCAGATACACACACCGCACATGCATCTCAACGGCAGCGGCATTCATCATACAACACAGTACGAAGGGAACTATAGATAGATAGACGACTTTCAATCATTCGTGCGCCTGTCTCTGCGCGCGCACATCGCACATCAGAGCGGGCTCGGCGTGCGAGGGCTTTACAGAAGGTGCCGAGATCAGAAGAGCTCGGTTCGCTGCGCCGCCCCCTTCTTGATTAGCGACCTCCCGCTCACCGCGTCCAGGAAGACGAATGCGAACGCGAGGAGCTTCCACGTCGCTAGCGCGAGGAGGAGGAGCACCGCGTTATACTGGAAGCTCGGGTCGAAGTGCGGGTCGGGCAAATTGTCAGAGAGACCGGCGTAGCCGACTGCGACGAATCCAGCGGTGCTGCCCACAGCATCCAGCACGAGCGCGCTGGCCGGATAGTACGGGAACATGGCGGGCGCCATCAGCGCCATCGTGCCGCGCACCTGAAGTGAGCGAGGGCCGCAGCGTCGCGGGGAGGGCCTTGGTGGCTCGGGGAGCGGTGGGAGGGGTGCGCGCCATGGCGTCAAGCCACGCACGGAGCCCGGCGTATGCGAGGCCGACGGCGCCAGACACGAGGTCGCCTCCTTCGGCCGCAGACTGGCAAGCTCCGGGGCCGTGCTGGAAGGTGCGGGCGACGAACGTGACCCCGACCGCGCCTCCCCAGACCGCGAGCGCCGCCTCGATGGCGTACTCGTCGAGCGCGGAGCCGAGCGTGGCGACGGCGGCGACGCGGAGCGCCATGTCGGAGACCAGATAGCCGGTGATGCCGACGAGGGTGCCGCGGTGGGCGATGAGCTCGTGCCGCACGACATTGTGGTCCTTACTTGCGGAGGAGAAGAGCAGCCCGACCGAGGCGGCGATGGAGTTGAAGAAGCAGAGGGCGGCGGCGACGCTCACGGTGAGCACGTCGAGTCGGTTGGCGAGGATGTCCTGCGGCGCAGAGGAGTCTTCAACTCCTCAATCTTGCAACCATTCAGTCATCAAGGATCTCTCCGTGCAGCAGCGCGGGCTGAGGCCGTCAGGGGGGGGGGCGGGGGGAAGGGCGAGGGCGGGGGGAAGGGCGAGGCGGCTCTCCGCGGCTGGGCGGGCGTCTGCCGAGAAGGAAGTGTCTGGGAAGTGTCCTGGCGGTGTCTGAGTCGCGCCTCCCCGCGGTTGAGGCCGATGTTGTGGACGACCCGGTGGAAGCCCTCGTTGGCGAGCAGCACCGAGAGGAAGAAGAGCGGCGGCGCCGACCCGAACGTGGCCTGCACAAAGCAGATCGGCGCGTAGAGCCGCGACTCGCCCTCGACGGCATGACCTACGAGAAGGTTCCTAGAAGGTTCCTAGAAGGTTCCTAGGTCGTAGAGCCGCGACTCGCCCTCGACGGCATGACCGCTGCCGCCGCCGCGCGCAACCGCGCCGCTCAGCGTCGCTCTCTCGGCTCTCTGCTTGGCCTCGTGCTCGCTGAGGCAGCAGCTGACTGCAGAGGTTGGCGCGAGCGAGACGAGCCCCTCGACAGGCGTGAGCAGCCCCGTCGCTGCGAGGAGGCCGGTCAGCTTGCCTCGGAGCGCCGTCTCCCCGTTCGGCGTGTACGTGTGCAGGTCGTCGGCGGGAATCGTCTCCTCGCTGCCCGGCTCGTTCCTGCCCACAGCCAAGAGACGCGTGAGCAGACGCCACAGCGAGCGGCGACCGCTCCCCCGGCAGGCGCGCACGTGGGCGAGCGCATCACCCGCACGAGAGGTGAGTGGAGGCCGCTGCCGCGCGCCGCGGCGGGCGAGGGGGCGCCGGCGGAGGAAGGGGAGCCCCATGCGCCGGTGGAGGGGGAGGGGAGCGACTCATACTCGAGGGCGCGAGAGCCCGGTGTGGCGACTGCGCGCGAGGAGTAGCCGTCCTCGGACGGGGCGGTGGAGGTGATGCGGACGAGGCCGCGGGGAGTGGAGACGACGTCTCCGGGGATGGCGATGAAGAGGGGCGCCGGGCTGAGCGTGAAGAGGGCGGTCGCTGCGAGGGAGGCGAGCATGCAGCTGGCGAGGAAAGCCTCGGGGATGGTAAACTCCTCCTGAGGGGTCGCGGGGGCGGCGCGGCGGGGCGGCGGGTCGGCGTGAGGGGTGCGTGGGCGGGGACGGGAATCAGTGCGCCGCAGTCGGACGAGCGAGGAGCGTCGGAGGGAGAGGGGGTGGCTTGCGCGGCGGCGGCGGCGGCGGTCGCGCCTGGTGCAAGTGGTAGAGAACGAGGAGGAGGAAGAGCTGCTGCGCGACGAAGAGCAGCGCGCAAGCGATCATCGACGAGCGGCGGCGCGTCTTGCCGTGCAGCAGCCCGCCCAGCGCGAAGTTGACGAGGAACGCGGCGAGGCCGGCCCCGACCCCGAAGAGTGCCGCCTGCGGCAGCCTCTCTGGCTGCGGCTCGTTGCAGGTGCAGGGGCTGCGGAACCTACGGCCGGCCGGGACGTGTCCCGGACAAGACCCCGCGCGACGTCGCGGGCGCGTCGGCTGCGGTTTGCCATCCGTCGATGCGGTCGAAGGTCTCGTGCTTGTAGCAGTCCCAGCCGTTTGCGAGCGGCATGTACAAGTACTGCGACTCGCCCGAGCACTCCTTGCCGAGGCGGTGGAAGTGCGGCGAGGAGACGTTGTTGAGCGAGTACGCCGAGGTCAGGTGGTAGGCGACGTCGGGCGACGAGGAGCTGCGCCCCATCTCGTCGGCGTTGACCTATGAATGAGCCGAGGAGTTCACTCACTGCTCGCCCGGCGAGGAGCTGCGCCCCATCTCGTCGCGTTGACCGCGGCGGGGAAGCCGCAGAAGTCGGTGCACGACTGGCCCTCGTCCGTCAGCACCCAGCAGTGGCCGGTGACGTAGTGCCCCGCGCAGGGCGGCGGCGAGGGCGGTGGCGAATTGGGCGGCGAGGGCGGCAGCGGCGGCGACGGGGGCGGCGGGTGCGAGGGCGGAGGCGGGCTGGGCGGCGGCGGAGGCATCGGCGGAGGTGAGGGCGGAGGCGGGAAGGGCGGCGGCGGCGAAGGCGGCGGCGGCGAAGGCGGCGGCAACGGCGGCGGCGGCGACGGCGGCGGCGGCGACGGCGGCGGAGCGGCGGGAGGCGCAGGAGGCGCCTTGGGGTTTGGAGGCGGCGCGTGAGGGGGCGGGAAGGGCGGCAGCGGCGAGGGCGGCGGCGGCGAGGGCGGCGGCGGCGCAGGAGGAGGTGGCGGGGGCGGGGGCGGCGACGGCGGCGGCCGAGGCGGCGGGCCCGGGGGCGGCGATGGCGGGCTCGGCGGGCTCGGCGGCGGACGGGGCGGCGGGTGCGGAGGCGACGGGGGCGGCGACGGAGGCGACGGCGGCGGAGGCGGCGGTGACGGAGGCTTGGGATGCGGTTGGTGCGGCGGCGGAGGAGACGGCTCCGGAGGAGACGGCGGCGGCGGCGGCGACGGCGGAGGGGCAGAGGGCGGCGGCGGCAACGGCGGCGGCGAAGGCGGCGGCGGCTCGGGCGGCGGCGGCTCGGGCGGCGGCGGCGCAGGTGGAGGAGAGGGCGGCGGCGGTGTGGGTGGAGGGGAGGGCGGTGGCGGCGCGGGCGGTGGCGAGGGGGGCGGAGGCGTGGGTGGGGAAGGCGGCGGCGGCGATGACGGCGGCGGCGCCGGCGGAGGGGACGGAGGCAGCGGCGACGGCGGCGGCGATGGCGCGGACCAGCACGCGCAGGGCGCGCGGAAGCCGGCCGGGAAGTCAAAGGCGGTGAACTGCGGGTAGCAGTGCCACCGGTGCAGTCCGTCGATGAGGAGGTGGATCCCAGGGCATGCCTGCCCCACTTGGTCCATGATGTCGTGCCGCGACTCGAGCCCGAGCGCCATCTCGAGGCAAGTGACCACCGCGCTGTCTGTGGAGAACTTGCGCGTCGCCTCCACGTCGACGCGCGCCGCTCCCTCACACGCGTCGCTGCATGTATGGCCCCGCTCGCTCAGCACGTAGCAGTGGCCGTTGACACCGATCGCTCCCTGCATCGAGCAGTCGGTCTGCATCATCTCGGCGCACTGCGCCCGAGATATCTCGACGCCCGCGATGCGGTCGACGGGGGCGAGCGGGTTGAACGGCAGCCCCATCGCGCGCGCGAGGCAGCCTCTGGGTTGGGCCGCGGAACACAGCTCCACCTACCTTGTGCACTGAGAAAAGAATTTGTGCACCCGCACGACACTAGGCGCCTTACAAGATCTTGCTCGTGCAGGTGGGGACCCTGTCCTTCTCCCACCCCTCGTTTGGCGTGCCCGTTTTATTTATTTATTTACTAGGCGGCGTGCCGTCCTCCCATCTCCCTTGGCTTGTGTGTTTTCTTTCTTTCTTTCTTTTACTAGCTACCCTACGGCTACTATGGCTACTATGGCAGGTTGGGCCACGGCGACCAACAGAACCAGCTGCTGCCAAAGAAGATCGAGGACTTTGCTGGGCAGCGCGTCGTCGCCGTGTCGGCTGGAGATGGTCACAGCCTCGCCCTCACTGCCGACGGCGCCCACTGGAGCTGGGGCGGGGGAGGTGAAGGCCAGCTAGGCCACGGCGACGAGCAGGACCAGCCGCTGCCGAAGAAGATCGAGGCCTTGGCTGGCCAGCGCACCATCGCTGTGGGGGCGGGATACTTCCACAGCCACGCCGTCACCGCCGATGGCACTCTCCGGAGCTGGGGCGAAGGAACCTATGGCAAGTTGGGCCACGGCGACTGGCAGGACCAACTGCTGCCGATGAAGGTCGAGGCCTTCGCTGGCCAGCGCGTTTTCGCTGTGTCGGCGGGAACATCCCACAGCATCGCCCTCACCGCCGACGGCGCCGTCTTTACCTGGGGCCAGGGCGAGCGCGGCTGTCTAGGCCACGGAGAGGACCTGTCGGACCACGGTGCGGACCAGCTGCTACCCAAGAAGATCGAGGCGGGGGTGCAGGGGTAGGTATAGCTAGAGGAGATCACCGCCGGGCCGAGGCAGTGAGCTCAGAAGGCGGGCCGTGTGCGAGAGAGAGAAGCGCTTGCTCCTCCGTATCGCCTCCTCGAATCGCCTCCAGCCGTTTCCTGCAGCCTGCCTCCCTCAAAAGAAAAAAAACGTGGCAGAAAAACACAGCCAGTGAGCCAGAGAGGGGCCTCTCTATGTAACCAGCAGCTCGGAGCTCGCACTTGGAGCTTTGAAACGCCCACTTTCTTTTTCTACCTCGGGCGAAGTTTTTAGACGGTCCTCTCGCTAATCATTTTGCAGCGTCGGTGGCGGTAGGCCGCCAATCTCTCAGAGGGGAAGAAGAATTCGAAGCTACAGTTTTCGCAGTCATCGGCCGAGAGCTCGTTGACCGTGGACCGACGACCCCGGGCTCGCACTCGTACGCCGGACCCAGCGCGAAGCGCGGCGGGTCGGTGGGCATGCCGAGCTCGTCGGCCGTCGCCGGCAGCTGGCCCAGCCCGTCGATGGTGTACCCATCGGGGTGGGCCTTGGCGTACGGGTACGAGACGAGCGGGTAGTCAAACGGCGGGTAGCGCGCGCGGAAGGTGCAGCCGTGCGCCGGCGCGGCGTTGACGCGCCGCACGGCGGCGCGGCGCGGCAGCAAGAGGCGGCGGACGAGCGCCGCGCGCGCGCGGAGCAGCCCGCGCACGAGGCCCTTGAGCCAAGCCGGCTGGCGAGGCGCGCCGATTGCGTCGGTGAGGCGGTCGTCGAGCAGCGCGTAGATGACTCGCCGGAGGAGCGGCTGGACGCAGCGTGGGTAGGGCTTGATGAAGAGCAGCACCGACCCCTCGGCGACGCGCTGGTTGGTAACGCTGTACCGCATCGCCCGCGCCTCGTACGCTCGGTTCCATGCATCCAGCTCGTCGACCGTCGTCGGGATCTGCCGGATGCCCATCCGCTCGCCGAGCACTCGCCAGTAGTTGAAGCAGGCTTCCCGCTCGTGCGGCGTGAAGGCGCGCCAGCCGAAGCGCGCGCAGAAGCGCGCCGGCTCGAGCATGAACTGAGAGAGGGTGTACAGCATGTCGTCGTTCGAGATGCGGTCGGCGTAGAAACCGTGGATCTGGTTGAAGCGGGCCAGCGCGGCGGCGGCGTGCTGGTTGCTGCGCACGTCGAAGTAGGCGAAGTGCTGGATGAGCAGCGTCGTGTCCTCGTAGCGAGACAGGACGTTGTCGGGCTCGAAGCCCTTGGTGGAGTCGAGCAGCTTGGAAATCGTCGGCACGCCAAACGTGCGGAACAGCGCGAACTCGGCAGCCTTGGTGATGATGAAGGGCATCTCGAGCTGATACATCTCGTTGAGGATCTCGACCGAAGCCTCGTCGGCGCTCAGCCGCGCGAGCCGCCGAGCCCGCCGCCAGCGCAGAGCGCGCTGCAGCCCGAGGTAGGCCGCGACGGCGGCCGTGGTGATGAGGACGGGCAAGCCCCAGCTGGGCAGCATGGGCGATGAGCGGCTGCAGCTCCGTGTTGTCCGCGTCCAAGCAGCGAGGAAGCCGTGAGCGCCAAGATGTCTGGCCGTGGCGGGGGCGCGATCGTCCCATACGCCTCGTTTGTAGGGTTTCTTTTTCCGGGGAGGGGCGATGAAAAGAAATTTAACGGGCGATAACAAGATCGACCAGACCCTCTCAATCACGCCTCCCCTTCGCACTCGCCTCTCCACGTTCGCTCATCGCCTATCCAGTCCTCGTGTAATTCACGCAAAGACTAACATGGACTGCCCGGCTCACGCCGTCTTCCCGACGTCACGCCCGCCGCCCGAGGGGCTTCGCTGCAAAACCGTGCACCTCATTCGGCACGCAGAAGGCACCCACAACGCCGCGGAGCTGGAGGCCGAGCGGCGACAGCGATTCATGAAGAGGGAGGAGTGGCGGGCGCTGCGAGAGACGCATGGCGTCGCCTTTTACTTGCTCGAGAGCGTCACCGGCCTCACATACTGGGACCCGCCGCTGACGCGCCTGGGTCGGCGGCAGGCCGCCAAACTTCGACGCGAGCTGACCCGCAGCAACGTGACGTTCGACGCCATCTTCAGCTCGCCCTTCCGGCGGACGCTTCAGACGGCGATGATCGGCTGCCCGCAGATCGAGTGCCTCCACCGGGCGCGGCCGTGGTGGCGCAAGCTCGGCGCGTGGCTGCGGCACGAGCCGTGCCGGCCGCCACCCGTCGTGACGACGGACCTTCTGCGTGAGCGTATCGCCAACTACACGAGCGACGGCCGCCGCACGGTGACGCAGCTGGCGGCGGAGTTCCCGCGCGTCAACTTCGGCGAGGCGAGTCGCCTGAAGTGTCCCAAGCCCGCCGCCGTCCAAGACTACGCCACAGCTGCCCATCACAGCTGCCCCCCCCCCCCCCACCGAAATGTAAGAGGATCAAGAAAAGCGACCCTTTCTCTAGAACTAGGAGGTAGTCTTCACG
>NW_005201403.1:105191-106694 GCF_000372725.1 Emiliania huxleyi CCMP1516 | reverse complement strand
GAGACAGAGAGAGGGAGGGAGGGAGAGAGAGAGAGAGAGAGCGAGAGAGAGAGAGGCGGCCCGGTGAGAGACTATGGGAACTTCTCGTCATGACACGTTTTATAAAACGGTAGGGTTGCCTAACGTTAGGAGCTGAACACACACTGTTTTGCTACGGTGTTAACCCTTTTTTACGCACACACATTTCGAGCGAGTGAAAACCAACTCCTTGAGCACGGCGCCGCAGGCGCCTGTTGATAGGTCCCACAGGTGATAGCCCTGGCGGATGTGGGCAATACATTCGCCTACTTGGGCCTCACCCTCAGATCGCCCGACCGCGTCCCGGCGCCGCCGCACCGCGCCGCGGCCGGGGGCCGCCCGCCGGAGGCCGAGGATGGCCGTGACGGACCGGGACGAGCTCTGGGAGGTTCAGTGTCAGTGAGTATATTGTAGAGGCCACCCATGTGGCATGTGCACAATATCTTGACTGAGAGCTAAGCCAGGGGAGGCGATGCCGGGGCCGTACAGCAGCTTGATGGTGCTTCGCCGGCGTAGAAGCGGCCGCGGAGCCGGAGGGCTCCGGGTGCCTGAAAAAGACGGATTTACGGTGGGCTGTGGGAGGGATTTTAATTTTAGACGGGGCGCTGAAATTCTTTCACGCTCGCGCTCAGCGTCGAACGTTGCTCGTCGGAGCACTTTTGCTGACACGAGCTTGAGCCGGATGCGCCGCGGCCCGAGTCCTGAGAATCACGCGAAGAACCAGCTCGGCGAGGGCGGGCCCGTGCTCACCGACAAGGGCCAGCTCGCCTTTGAGGTCGAGCGCATCCTCGACGTGCGGCAGCGGCGGGGTGGGCGCGAGTTCCTCGTCCGGTGGGTCGGCTACGCGCCGGAGGACGACTCTTGGGAGCCTGACAAGAGCTTCCTCGACCGCGCGCCCATCGAAGCCTTCCAGGCGCTGCGGCCGAGTCTGCTCGGCAACGCCGGTGCGTGGCGGAGGGAGCAGCAGCTCGGCGAGGCTCACCAGGCCGAGGTGCCGCCCTGCCTGCCGCCGCCGCCTCGACAGACACGGCACACGGCCGCGGCGGCTGTGCCCGTCGAGAATCCGTCGGCGGAGCCGCGTGTGCCCACCTCGCGAGCGGACATTGCCGAGCAGCTCGCGGAGAGCGCTCGCCAAACCGCGGCGCTGCTCACGGCGGTCGCCTTCGGGCGCGGTCGCCTCGCCACGGCTGCGTTGCGTCGGGGAGGGAAGTGACGCGCACCCTCCGCGAGTAGGCCGATATCTCCCTTCTGCTACGTCGCCCCCACCGACTGCGGCCTCGGCCTCATCGCTCGGAGAGACCTCACTGCCGGACTGCCGATCTGCGAGTACTCTGGACCGGTGCTGCCCTTCGCGTGGATGCGGCAGAGCGGCTACAACCTCGGCATCCCTCCCGGCAGCGGCGGCGTCGGCAGCGGCGAGCAGCGCTTCTTCATCGACGGTGAAACCACCCGCCCGCCCCCGCCCCCCGGCCCCAGCGACCGACC
>NW_005201403.1:103243-105091 GCF_000372725.1 Emiliania huxleyi CCMP1516 | reverse complement strand
GTTCCACCGCTACGACTGGAGATATATCGAGATTTGCTCACCATGAGCCTTATGAAGCAAAAGAGTTAACAGTAACAACAGAACAACAGTGGGGCTCCCCAAACAACAGTTTCTAACGTTAGGCCGACTGAACAACAGTAAGGAAGGCCTGGCCAGTGACCCACGACGATCACTTAGTGTCTCCACAGTGCGGGTAATACCCGAAAATACCCGGGAAACCCCATAAGCTCCTCTGAAAGTGGGGCGCACTTCAGAGGCAGACTTACGTCAGTCAGTGCGCGTCGCCAGTACCTTCTCTCTCTCCTCGTCGAACCCACCACCGTCCCCTTTCTCCTCCCATGGCATCTGTCTAGTGTGTGCCTGCTGGGGGAGCAGACGGCTTCGTTACGAAGCTGCCCCCAGCAGGCGTCTTGACGGGTATCAAAATTCTTCCCTACAATGTACAAAGAGGCCAACGGACCCGAGAAAATTTTCAGCGCTGGTGTACCTGTGTTAGAGAGAGAGATTTTAGAAAACCAACAAGAAATTCTTCTTCTTCTGTGTTAGTGCCAGTGCGCGCCAGTCCCGTGCCTAGTAAAGAAAGAAAGAAAACAGAGAAGACAAACGAGGGATAGGGGAGGAGGACAGGGTCCCCACCTGGACCTGCACGTAAAGCACGAGCAGGATTTTGGAAGGACGATCAGGGGGATGACAGGTGGGGTCCCGTGCCTAGTAAAGAAAGAATTTTACAACAAAAGGCGGTCGCACGACACGAAAGAAAGAAAACAGAGAACCCAAGGGAGGGATGGGAGGACGGCCTAGTAAAGAAAGAAAGAAAACAGACTATTCAAGGGAGGGATGTGAGGACGGCACGCCGCCACCACACAGGGATTTTAAGGACGGCCAAGTAAAAAGAAAGGAAACAGGCAACCCAAAGGAGGGATGAGAGGGCGGCTAGTAAAGAAAGAAAGAAAACAGACAACCCAAGGGAGGGATGGGAGGACGGCACGCCGCCAGCACACCGGGATTTTAATTTGGCGCTCAAATTCTTTCACGCTCGCGCTCAGCGTCGAACGTTGCTCGTCGGAGCACTGTTGCTGACACGAGCTTGAGCCGGATGCGCCGCGGCCCGAGTCCTGAGAATCACGCGAAGAACCAGCTCGGCGAGGGCGGGCCCGTGCTCACCGACAAGGGCCAGCTCGCCTTTGAGGTCGAGCGCATCCTCGACGTGCGGCAGCGGCGGGGTGGGCGCGAGTTCCTCGTCCGGTGGGTCGGCTACGCGCCGGAGGACGACTCTTGGGAGCCTGACAAGAGCTTCCTCGACCGCGCGCCCATCGAAGCCTTCCAGGCGCTGCGGCCGAGTCTGCTCGGCAACGCCGGTGCGTGGCGGAGGGAGCAGCAGCTCGGCGAGGCTCACCAGGCCGAGGTGCCGCCCTGCCTGCCGCCGCCGCCTCGACAGACACGGCACACGGCCGCGGCGGCTGTGCCCGTCGAGAATCCGTCGGCGGAGCCGCGTGTGCCCACCTCGCGAGCGGACATTGCCGAGCAGCTCGCGGAGAGCGCTCGCCAAACCGCGGCGCTGCTCACGGCGGTCGCCTTCGGGCGCGGTCGCCTCGCCACGGCTGCGTTGCGTCGGGGAGGGAAGTGACGCGCACCCTCCGCGAGTAGGCCGATATCTCCCTTCTGCTACGTCGCCCCCACCGACTGCGGCCTCGGCCTCATCGCTCGGAGAGACCTCACTGCCGGACTGCCGATCTGCGAGTACTCTGGACCGGTGCTGCCCTTCGCGTGGATGCGGCAGAGCGGCTACAACCTCGGCATCCCTCCCGGCAGCGGCGGCGTCGGCAGCGGCGAGCAGCGCTTCTTCTC
>NW_005201403.1:70719-103058 GCF_000372725.1 Emiliania huxleyi CCMP1516 | reverse complement strand
CCCTCTCGTCCTCCGCCCTTCAGCAGGCCAGACGCCGAGCGCGAGGCTGGCGCGGTGAGTCGCCGCACACCGCCGCCGCTGCCGTGGCTCGGCAAGCGCAACGGCGACGAGCGGCTCCGCGCGCTCGTGCCGCGGCTCGCGCCTCTCTGCGGCAGGGCGATGGGCAGCGGGCTGCGCGGCGAGTTCTTTGGCGTGGTGTCGACTCACATCCCCGGCCGGTCTGTGGCGCACCGTGCTGCCTGCCGACTCGCCTGTGGTGGTGTGAGGGGTGCGCTTGCCCAGCAGGTCGGGCGTGGAGTGCTACGTCCGGTGGTGCCAGATGGAGAGACAGGAGCCTCGCGCGGCGGACGAGGCGGTGGTGCTGGATGGGCCGAGGCCAGAGCTTCCTGAGCGAGGCGACAGGGGCTCTAGCCGAGAGGGGCCGAGAGGGGCCGAGAGGGGCCGAGGCGAGGCGGCTGCGATGCTGCTGCTGCTGATGATGCTGTAGGCGCGTGCTTTTGCGGCACCAAGCGACACCTCTCCGCGTCGGGCCTCTCCTTCAGCGGCGAGATGTAGCCGAGAGATAGCTCAGATTAGCCGAGATACAGACGTCTCGAGCGGCGGGCCAACGCACACTGCGGCGGTGCGAGCGGCGGCCGAGGCCGCGACGCGTCGCTCGCCCCCTGCCCCGCAGGCGTGTGTAACCCTAACCCTAACCCTAACCCTAACCCTAACCCTGCCCCTTAGGCGTGTGGCTCTCGTGTGACTGCTGCGGCCGCAGCGTGCACGGCGATTGCGCTGAGGCCGCCGGCTGCAGCTCGGTCGGGCGCGGCACGCCGGGCCACTTGCAGCCCGGTCCCGGTGGCTATTGCTGCCCAGATTGCGACGAGGCCGGCGACCGCGAGCCGCGCGCCGCAGCAGCCGCTGCAGCAAGGCGGGCGCAGGAGAGGGGTGCGGTCTGCACCGTCTGCAAGTCGAGACTCGTCTGCCGCCGGCGCTGTAGGCTCGCCCGTCAGAGGCCGGTGGCGGTGGCGCTCGCTCTGCTCGGCGGGCGGCGCAAGCCGGGCGTGGGAGAGCGGGTCGAGGCGCAGTATTGCGGACCCATCTCGCGAGCCTCTGGCCGCTGGTTCAACGGCTGGGTGGGGACGGCGCACGAGGACGGCAGCTACGACATCCACTACGAGGACGGAGACACCGAGCGGCGCGTGCCGCCCGGCCGCTTGCGCGCTTTCGTGAGCGCGGAGGTCGCCGAGCGCCTCAGGCAGCGCGCTGCTGCCCGAGCCGCCGCCGCCGCCGCCGCGGCCGCCAAGCGCGAGGCCGCCGCCGCCGAGCGTGCCGCTGCCAAGGCGGCGGCCGCTGCCGAGAAGCAGGCCGCGCAGCAGGCCGCGAGGCAAGTCGCGAAGGAGGCCGCCGACCGAGCCAGGGCCGCCGCCGCCGCCACCTCGAAGCGGTGGACGCTGCTCAGCTCGGTCCTGCCGGCCGTGGAGCTCAAGCCGGGCGATCGGGTGCAGGCAAAGTTTCAGGGCGACATCGGCGGCGTGAATTGTCCGTGCCCCCTCGCCTTCGCCCTCGCCCACCCCCCGCCCCCGTCTAATTCCGCCCTCCTCCCACCAGGGTTCCCCGGGACGGTGACCGCGGTGCACGCCGATGGAAAGTGCGACATTGCGTACGACGACGGCGACTCGGAGGAGCGCGTCGCGCCTCGTTTCGTCAAGGTTCTGCTGAGCGACGAGGAGAAAAGAGCTGCTGCGGCAGTTCTGCCGAGCGGCGAAGCGCAAGTGCCACAGCGGACCGAAAAGGACGAGGCGAGGGGCGGCGGCTTTGCTCTGCGCGACGTCTGTGGCATACAGGGCTGCCCGCTCCCGAACAACCACCCTGGCCTCTGCCAAGTCCTGGTGACGTGCTCGCGCCGCGGGAAGGCGGTGCAGCCAGCGCAGCCAGGCGCGTCGGCGACGGCCGGCTCGTCGAAGCCGGCCAGTGCCCCGCCTGCGAAGCGGCAGCGGAAGTCAATGCCGGTTGACCCCGCCGCGGCGTCGCTGCTAGCGTCCGTCTCCCCGCGTGCGCTCTCGATCGGCTCCGGTCTGCGCCGGGTCGCGACGGCAGCATTCGGCCGAGCGCTCAACAAGGCCGCCACCGGAAGATAGCGGCTAGCATGGAGACCGCTGGCATGACTTGCGCCCTTATAGACCTTACGATCCTCCACAAACATCGTACCTTGCGCCTTGGGTCCCTAGATCCCTAGCTTTGCATAATAATACACATTTCGCCGCGAACGAAAGAGAGACCGGCGCTAACCAGCATCGAGGGTGTGTCAGAGAGATACGGGGTGTGGAGGGTGAGTTGAACAGGGGTTGTGCGCCAAGCCCTCCTGCTCGGCTCCAGCCGGTAGACAAGTCTTGTCATCAACAGAGTAGATGGATCTGACCTCGGGGCCGATGTGACCAAGCGCTGGTAGCGTGGTTTCACCTCACACCCATGGTCTCACAGTGTGCCGGCAGTCGCCGAGCAGTGTCGCTCACACAAGCCGCAGCACAAGTGACTGAGGGCCAGTGAGGGCGAGCCCATCGCTGTCACAGCTGTGGCAGCCGCACAGTAGGCTGTGTCAGCTGTGCAGAGTGTGTGAGCAGCAGAGGAGCTGCTCTCCAGGAATCTGTCGCAAAGAGCTGCATGCCACCGAAAGCGCTGTCGAGGTTCGCCGAGCGCGGCGCAGGTTGAGGGAAGCCGCCACCGACGAGCGCGTTGGACTTTTCACTCCGGACAAAGACGGGCACACAGCGGACGGTGCGGGGCGTGTGCCCGTCATAGCGGCGAGGCGCGGGGCCGTCTGTGGCGAAGTGGGTCGCGTCCCTCGATTTTGTTCAACCCAGCATCCACACCCTTTACACATATAGACACAAAACTCAGATCGCTCATTCTCAAGTCCCGGTCTGTTCACACATGAAACATGTGGCCGCTGTGTGGACTGGAGCGATGTGGTCAGGGGAACGACGAGACACAAATGGGACAAGCGCCAGCGGATCAAGGATCAGCACGGCGAGCGCGAGATTGAATTCGCCGACGTGGATGATCACAACGTGGTGACAAAGACCGTGGGAGCGCGGGTGCGGCAGCAGGCGGGGGTGCCACACGGAGCGCACCACGAGAGGATCATGCGGGGAGAGGCGGGGAGAGAGACCCCGGGCGCCGCCACAAGGAGCGAACTCAGGGGCTGCCTCGTCTGTAAGGCCGCGAGGGACGCGGCGAGGAGGGCAGCACTAATGCGGGACCCGCTGTGTCCGATCGTGCGGAAAGCCGCGCAGCGATGGACCGAGGAAGATGAGAACCCGCCTAGAGCAACGATGGCCCACGTGCTCAGCGGCGCCTGCCTGGGGAATAGGGAGCAGGCCAGATGGTTCCTCAGAGTAGCGCGAGCGCAGACGGGGACGGCGATCAGCAAAGTAGCACAGGCGGCGCCCGACTCCGAGGATACGCTGAAGACGCTGAGGATAGCGCATGTCGATGCGCTGAAGGGCTCACGCTATAGGGTGCTGGATGAGGACGGGTACGATGCACTAGCCCCAGCCGTCGGGGGGGTGTTGCCGGCGCTGGTAGATGATCTCTCGGAGAAGAGTCGGAGGGACCTTGGCGCCGGGGTCACGAGGAACTTGCAAGTCGTGGCCGAGGCGGCGACGGGAGCGGTGCAGAGGTGGATCCAGCTCAATGATGAGGCTACAGCGCGCATAATGAAGGGAGAGGAACACATCGAGTGGCTGAGGAAGCTCTTCGCTGGGTGGAAAGAGGCCCGGCCGGCCTTGAGGGAGTCGCGGAGGAGGAGGGATAACGCAGGCAACGCAGGGACGCCACGGCCAACAGCCAGTGGGACGAACGAGGGCCGCGACGGCGGCTCAAGCGGGAGGGAGCGGCGACAGTGGGCAGCGAGCGAAGTGGGTGAGACTGATGATGCTCCTTCGACTTAGGGAGCGGTTCAGCTGCTGGGCGGGCTTCAGGGTGGTGCTCGCGCGAAAAGGAATCGACGCGGCACAAGCATACAAGAAGAGGAGAGAAGAGGAGAGAGCGAGTGGTGACGAAGCAGAAACTAGCGCAGAAGAGAGCAGGGCAGACCCGGGGACTGGGGAGCCGGAGCAGACGGCATCGGCCGTCGAGGGACGTTGGGAAGAGGCACGAGGAGGGCGGCGACCTCGACCGACTATGGAGGACCCGTCACCAGACGACGCAGGGCAGACGACGGGGAGGCGGAGCAGACGCGCAGGGCGAGACGAGGGAGGGAGCAGGACTTTGCGGAGATCAGCAGGAGGATGTACGAAGAGATTAGGAGCAGCAGGGACCCGAGGGACCATGTGGAAGACGGCTAGTGCTAGTCCCCCATCGGGAGAGGACGACCCCGGCTAGTCGCCGACCACACCCACAAAGAACCCTGCACAAAGATCGCACGGGCGGGGACCTGTTCCTTTTTACCCATCTCACAGTAGAGGTGTCCGTTTTTATTTATTATTTATTGTTCACATGACATGCACATGTGCTTGTGCATGCACATGTGCATGTGCATCCCTCTTCATGTCGGTCGTCGTGTGTGGCCGCGCGTATGTGCGTACTTCTCGGGTCCGTTGGCCTCTTTGTAGGGAAGAATTTGATACCCGTCAACCACCGCCACCCTCGCCGCCGCCGTCACATCCGCCGCCCTCATCACCACCCTCGCAGCCGCCCTTTTTGCCGCCGCCCTCGCCGCCAGCCATCCTTCAATTCCCCCCCAACACACCCTCTCCACCCTCGCTCCCGCCCTCGCCTCCGCCGCCCTCGCCGCCACCCTCACCACCGCCGCCCTCGCCGCCGCCGTCACGTCCGCCGCCCTCGCCGCCGCCCTCGCCGCCGCCACCCTCGCCGCCGCCCTCGCCACCAGCCTACCATAGATTCCCACCCCAGGGCCCCCCTCCACCCTCGCTCCCGCCCTCGCCGGCCCCTCCGCCGCCGACCCTTCCGCCACCAGCCCCGCTGCCGCCCTCGCCTCAGCCGCCCTCGCCGCCTCCCCCCTCGCCACCTCCGCCGATTGCACCACTCCCGTCGCCCCCGCCTCCCTCGCCGCCTCCCTTGCCTCAGCCGCCCTCGCCGCCTCCCCCCTCGCCACCTCCGCCGATTGCACCACTCCCGTCGCCCCCGCCTCCCTCGCCGCCTCCCTTGCCGCCGCCTCCCTCGCCGCAACCCCCGCCGCCGCCAAAGCCGGAACGGCCGCCAATGTCGCCGCCACCCTCGCCTCCACCGCCCTCGCCGCCGCCGCCAGAGGCGCCTGCGCCGATACCGCCGCCGTTCCCACCGCCACCCTCGCCGCCGCCCTCGCCGCCGCCCCTAATGCCACCACCACCGTCACCGCCGCCGTTCCCGCCGCCATCCCTACCACCGCCAATGTCGCCAACGTCGCCCTCACCGCCTCCACCATCGCCACCGCCGCCTATAACACCACTCCCGTCACCCCCTCCCCCCTCGCCTCCACCCTCCACTCCGTCGCCCTCTCCGCCGCCCTCTCCGTCGCCTTCACCGACCCCTCCTTCCCCGGCTTTGCCTCCCTCCGAACCGCCCACCTGGCCTAATGTTTCCCCAAGTCCACCGTCGCCGCCCACGCTGCCACCCCCACCACCGCCCTCGCCGCCCTCACCACCACCGCAGCTGCCTAGTCCCCCTCCCTCGCCCGCGCAACCACACGTCGATGTAATCGGCTTTCCGTCGCCGCCACCCTCGCCACCGCCATCACCGCTGCCGCCCTCGCCCCCGCTGCCCATGCCCCCTCCACCCTCGCCGCCGCCCTCGCCGCCGCCTCCCTCTGCACCGCCCGTCTGGCCTAACGTTTCCCCCCACCCCCCGCCCTCGCCGTCCCCGCCCTCGCTACCTCCTGTGCCGCCGGCCTCGTCCTTGCCACCGCCCTCGCCGCCGCCGCCCTCACCGCCGCCGCCCGAGACACCAACGCCGACCCCGCCGCCAGGTGTGGTCGGCGACTAGCCGGGGTCGTCCTCCCGATGGGGGACTAGCACTAGCCGTCTTCCACATGGTCCCTCGGGTCCCTGTTGCTCCTAATCTCTTCGTACATCCTCCTGCTGATCTCCGCAAAGTCCTGCTCCCTCCCTCGTCTCGCCCTGCGCGTCTGCTCCGCCTCCCCGTCGTCTGCCCTGCGTCGTCTGGTGACGGGTCCTCCATAGTCGGTCGAGGTCGCCGCCCTCCTCGTGCCTCTTCCCAACGTTCCCTCGGCGGCCGATGCCGTCTGCTCCGGCTCCCCAGTCCCCGGGTCTGCCCTGCTCTCGTCTGCGCTAGCTTCTGTTTCGTCATCACTGGTGTCTCTCCTCTTCCTTCTCCCCGGGGGTCTGTTGACCCCGGTTAGACCCTATGCAATAGGTAGGTAGGTCCGGTTTTGACCGCCCCAGAGGGCCCCGCAATAGGTAGGTAGGGTGGTGTGTGTGGTGGTGTGGTGTGTGTGTGTGTGTGGGGGGGGACCGCTTCGCTCGCGCGGGAGTAGGCGCGTTTAGCCGCGAACGGGGCCAACGCCTCGAGAGCCCAGTAGGCCATGCTCTGGCGGGCGGCGCGCACCGCGGTACAAGCCGGCGCGCGGCGGGCGCTGGGAGCCTACTCGAGTATTCACAGAGGGCTAACGGGTATTTTTCGCTTCGCTGCGCGGCCAGGGTTCCAACTTTTTCCGGGGTATGGTATGGTAGGGTCGCGGCCCAAAGGGGTAGGGGGTATGGTCCTGCCCGCCAAGACTAGCCCTACCATACCCCCAAGCAGGTCTGCCAGCAGGCGGGGGGGTATGGTCTTGAGCTGGCATGCGCGACCCAACCATACCATACCCCGGAAAAAGTTGGAACCCAGGGAGTAGGTGGTGGGGCACGGAGCCTGGCGACTGGCGACTGGCGACTGGCGATTGGCGCCGCAATTGGTTTGGTGCGAGTCAGCCGCAGCCCCTA
This sequence comes from Emiliania huxleyi CCMP1516, assembly GCF_000372725.1. NCBI lineage: Eukaryota > Haptophyta > Isochrysidales > Noelaerhabdaceae > Emiliania > Emiliania huxleyi. Next base: position 96,135 of record NW_005201403.1, on the reverse strand, counting down.
CTCGAGTATCTGGCTACTGTAGGAGCCGGAACCCAGTTGGCGTGCCGGTGCTAAGGCTCAGCGTCGCCAACCGTCGTGTGTTCGGCTCGCATGTCTGGTCCAGACGTGCCGTCGCTCGACCCAGAGGAGGCGCTACAGCTCACGCAGCGGGGCGGCACTCTGGTGTGCCTCGGCCTTCCCGCGGGCCGGGAGTTTGGCGTCGACTTGCGCTCGTACACCGTCGGGGATCGCTTTGGCGGCATGAAGATGATCCCGACGCAGGGCGTCCACTTCCTCGTCTTTGGCACCGACATGGATCGCACAGGCTGCTTCGTCTCGCTCGCTCCCTCCGAGGTGGCCGTGTTCCGGTGGGATGCGGCGGTGGAGTTGCTGCTGCCTCTGGCGCCCGCCGAGGCAGCACCTCACGCTGCCGCCACATCGAGGCGCCAAGCCCCATCCCACCGACCCATCGATGCCCACGCATCGAGACACTCGCGCCCGCTGACTGGTCGCCGCCGTCCCGTAGCCTCTCGCTCGACGCGTCGCTCGGCCCGTACCCGCTGGGCACTTGGGGAGAATGGGCCGCGCTCACGCAGCACATCTCGCCCGCGGCCCTCGCCCGGGCCGCCATCGCGCCGCCCACGCTCGTCGGTCCCTCGGCAGCCGAAGACCTCGAGGCCCTCCCTGCCGGGGCAGGCGCCTCCGCGGCGCGCCGCCGCAGCCGCTGCGCCCAGGCTGAAGCTGTCCAGGCTGAAGCCAATGTGGCAGCGCCGGCCGCACCCGCCGCTGCCGGGGAGCGGGCGGGGAGCTGCGCAGCAGGTGGCGGCGGCGTACCAGGAGGCGGCCTACGGGACATGTCCCGGACATGCCATGGACATGTCCATAGGTGGCGCAGCAGGTGGCGGCGCATCTGAAGGCGGCTCGGAGGGTGGAGGTGGGTGCGGTGGCGGTGCAGCTGCGGTCACCGCCACGGCGAGATACGTCGAGGTGGACCCTCACGCGCTGCGCCCGGACGGCAGCCGTGGCGTCGGCGGGCGACGCGGCGGCGCACTGACCTCTTTTCTGCTCGACCGGTCCGAGTGGCTCGGCTGGCTGCTCGCGCACGAGTACTCTCCGCCGCCGGACTCGAGTCGGCCGCCGGCTCGCGCGGCCGACGGGCTGAGCGCGTGCGAGGCGGGTTTGCTCGGCGAGCTGCAGCTGTCCTTCCTGCTCTTCCTCCGCCTCTCCTGCCTCGCGTCGCTCGAGCAGTGGAAGCGGCTCGTGTCGCTCCTGTGCGGCTGCGAGGCTGCGCTCAAGGCACGCGACACTAACCCTAACCCTAACCCTAACCCTAGAGGCTGCGCTCAAGGCCCGCGACACGTCCTCTTCGGCGCCGCCTTTTCGGCGCCGCTTCGGAAATCGCCCTCACAACGCTTGTGCTGTCTAGGCGCGCACCGCGCTCTTTGTTGGATTCGTGCAGGCCCTCCGCGCGCAGGTGCGATGCCCCTCGGCCGTGGCTGCCCTTCCACCCTTGGCCGTCCCCCCTATCCGGACCCCGCCTGAGCCGGGCCGCGGCTGGCGCAGCTCGCGTTCGCGCCGCCCGACTTCTTTGACGACGAGCTCTCGGCCGACAACTTCTTGCGGCGCGCACGGGGGGGGGAGGGAGGGAGGGAGGGGGGGGGGGGGGCGTTTGCCCGGTTCAGCCGCTAGATTCCACGCCGCGGTCCTTGCTTTCAAGGTCGGCGCTCGGCGGACTCGCCGCGCGCGCGGGCGCGGAACCGCTCGCCAAGGCGGAGGGGCAACAAGCTCTCGCGCCCGCTCTCGCCGCCGAGGCGTGTCCCCCACTCTTTTGTGAGTCGCTTGCCCTCCCCCTCTCAACCCGTCCTTCCCTCCCCGCATTAGCTCGCAAGGCTTCGCGCGTTTGCCCTCGAGCGCTTCCGAATCGACATCGAGGTGGACTTGGCCGACGAGGACGAGGACGAGCCAACTGTGGTGGAGTTGCCGACCGACCGCTGAAAAGGTCAGAAGGTGCAGCCGGTGCTGATCATTGGTAGTTAGACCATGCACGACTCTCATAATAGAATCCAGTACCGGTCGCATCCGTCGCGACCGAGGACCGTGAAAAGATGCACAACAAGTAAAAAAGACTAACGTCAACGAGGCGCCGCGGCGCGCGGGAGCAACGTTTGGGCGAACCCGAACACGGGGGGGGGGAGGCCCGTGCAGAGGTGCATGGCCAGCGCGCCACACACACTTCGATTACCAGTCAGATGTCAGAGTACCGTGTGCAGGAAAAACGTAATCTCTGCAGTAGCATACCGCATCACTTCACAGCGTCTCTTCGGCGGCGAACGAGGTGAGTTCTTCCGAGACCGCAGGCATTGCATGCAGCGTAGCCGCGGTGAGCCGAGGCCCCGTCTCAGCCATTCCACGCTTCGCATCGCCCAAGCACATGAGCATGCCATGTCCACGCACGCCGCGCCCCCAATTCTCGACGTGTCGTCGACGTGCTGGCGCTTGAGCCGACCCTCAGGCCCAGCTGCTCAGGCCCCTCCGAGGCGCGCCAGCCGCGCCTCGCGCATGCGGCGAAGCTCCTCCTCCCCGTCGCCGTCCTCCTCAGCCGCGCGTCTTGCCTCGAGCGCGCGCTTGGTCCCTGCCGCCGCCGCTGCCGCCGCCGCTGCCGCGGGTGGGCCTGGCGTTCCAGCCGTCTCAGCCGCAGCCGATCCCGCCGCCGCCGCCGCCGCCGTCAAAGGCGCTTCCTCATCCGACGTGTCCAACTCTATCGGATCGCCCTCCCCGCCGCCGCCGCCGCCGGCGCTCGAGCCGGGCTCCGTTGCGACGGGCGCTCCTGCAGCACGGAGCGATGCGCGGATCGCCTCCTGCAGCTCCTCCTCCTCGATGGCGAGTGCCACGGACCCGAGCGGCGAGGCGGCGCCGCCGAGGCGCAAGCCCCCGTTCGGCGGCCATGAGTCTGCGGCCGCCCTCACACCGCACGCCACGCTCTCGGGCAGGGGGAAGTGGAGCTCCGACGGCGGGAAGCGAGCGTGCCGGTGCCGCTGCGTCGCGACGTGCCGCCTCATCCGCTCGCCCTCCTCTCGCAGCTCGGCGAGGTCGCGATCGTTCAGTCTCGCAGCGCTGCTCTGGGGCCGGAACTTGTCCTGCGCGGCGATGCGCCGCCGGAGAGCGGCGCGCTCGGCCTCGTCCGTCGCCTGCCGCAGCCGCTCCTGCAGGCATGCGTCGCTGAACGCCTTTGTCGCGCGAAGCGTCAGCGCGCGCCGCATGTTGTAGGGATTCCACGGCGGTGGCGGTGGCAGGGAGCCAGGCTTCTGTTGCCGGATGCCGTGCTTCCACAGCGTGCGCGCCTCGCCGCTCATGACGTACACGGAGCGGCGGGGCAGCTCCAGCTCGATGGCAAACGATCCCGATTCGTCATAGTGCTTGATCCGCACGCGGAAGGCGTCGGCCCCGCCAGCCTCGCCGGCGTCGGGCGGCGCGGCGGCGGGGGGGCCTGCAGCCTTGATCGCCTGTGTGTTTGGCTCAAAGTAGACTGTGCCGGCCTGCCCCAGCGTGACGCCGACCACAGTCTCTCCCCACCGGTATCTCGAATCCAGGTGCTTGTTGAAGGCGGCTTTTGGAGGGTAGGTGATGGCGTATACGTAGTCGGGCGTGACGTAGCCGGGATAGAGGCCGCAGTCGCCGACCAAGTTGCATACACGAAACAGGTCGACGTCGTCGGGCAGCGGGCGGTGGCACCGACCGGCACGTCGACCGTCCGCATCGCTGTTTGGTCCGTGCGATTCCTGCGGCGCGTGGATGCGCTGAGACTCGAAGAGGCGCCGCTCGGCGGCTTCGCCAAAGGCGTCGAGCGCGATGTGGAGACCGTCGACGCCCGCGACATTTTTCACGAGCCTCATGCCGGCAGTTGCGTATCAGATTAGGTCAATGGCGGCGAGCGCGCTGAGCGGCTGTCGAGCGGGAAGTAAAAGAAAGGCGCAAAGCACGTAGGCCAAGGGAGGGATGGGAGGACGGCACACCGCCACCACACATGGATTTTAAGGAGAGGAGTGTGGTGCTAGCCGTCGCCCACACCCTCGGGCGTCTACCACTTCCTATCTCTCTCCGCAGTTTCTCACCAATTCTCGCAGCGACCTTCATGCCACCTCGCGTTCTTCCCACTCTCGTCGTTCTCTCTCCTGCTGTCTCTTCCCCTGACTCATCGCTCTCCTCGGCCTCGTTCTGAGACGCCGCTGCCGTCTGCCTTGCTCTCGCTGCTTCTCTCGCCTTTCTGCGTAACTCTGGCGGAGTCCGTCCGCTCTCCTCTCCGCGTATTTTGGTCCCTCGAGTTTATCGAGCATTCCTCGCGCAAGGACCACATTTCTGACTCCCACTGCGAGCATATCCCGCCCTGTCATGTCGTTGCTCAGGTCCACTCTCGTTGCGGAAAGTGGCCGGAGCCTCCCGCCCCGAAGTTTTCTTTTATTTTGCCCTCCGCAATTCGAGTTTCGCTTGTTTGTAATATGCCTGCGTATGGCGGACGCAGGCTTCTTTTCTTCGTGTTTCTTTAAGATGCGATTTGAATACCAGCAACAGAAGCGGCCATCAGCCTAGAAAGAAAGAAAGAAAAGACAAACCAAGTGCACCAACGTTGGCCTATCCACAGTCAGAACGCGGTAAAATTCTTCCGCGCTCGCGCTTCACTCAAAAAGCGACGGCCGGGTGTGGGCTGATCCCTTGCCCCGTCACCCGCCGCCCTCGCCCGGCCGCCTCACCGCGCACGGAGCGCTCGGCTGCTCGCCGCCGCCGCCGCGCGTCCCGCGCCGCCACGCTTGCCCCCCCTTGCCGGACACGCGCTCTGTGCAGCGGCGCAGAGCGCGCGTCCCTGGCACAGACGGAGCAGCGACCGCGCCAGCGGTCGCTGCTCCGCCCCTCCGTCGCGCGCGCCGCGCGCGCGCTGCCGCCGCCGCCGCCGCCGCCCCCTCCTTGCCGTCTTCCCCACCCCTACCCTCTGTTGCCCGCACGCGCGCGCCGCGCGCTGCGCGCCCCCGCCCCCGCCCCCGCCCCCGCCCCCGCTCGACTATAAAATTAAGGCGGTATGGTTATAAAATTCTTCCGCGCTCCGCTTCACCGCTTCGCCGGGCAATCGCCGGGGTGGGCGCCGGGCGGCTCCGGCCACCGCCCGTCTCAAAATTTATATGGGCCTCTTCGCCACCGCGGCCGGCGGCAAGATCGCAATCTCCACGGCCGGCGAGGCGCGTGCCCAGGAGTGGCTGAAGAGCGTCGACGGCCCGTCGGGCAGCTGCTTCGAGCCTGCCGCCGCCGCCGCCACCAGCGACGGCTTTGCGACGGCGGCGGCGGCCGTGGCGGCCACGCCGGTCGCCTGCGGCGCGATCGGCGCGGCTCCGCCCCCGGTTTACGCCATGCATCGGCCGTCGGGCCCGGGCGCCTTCAAGCGGCCTCGGCGGAGTGTGGGCGCGCCGTCGGCCGCACAGGCAGGCGCTGCGGCTGCCGCAGCCGCACCGAGCGCAGCCTCGTCGACGGTGCCGATGGCGCCCGCACAGGCCGGCGGTGGGGAGCTCGGCGCGGCTCAGTCCCACCGGCGGCCTCTCGCACCGACTGACGCCTCCCTCCGGGCCGCGAGGCGAGGGCCGGGCACCGCTACAGCGGCGCGACGCGGACCTCGCGTGACAGCAGCCCTCCCGGCGCACGCTCGCAGGCCTGGGCACCGCCCGCCAACGACAGCGAACAGCGCACCGCGCGCCGGCGGCTTCCGCGCCCCTCGCCAGCTGCCAAAGCCTGCGGCTGGAAGGACTGCGGCGGGCGCCGAGCTTACGAGCGGCCACCAGCTGACGAGCGGCAACCACGCCGAGCCCCACCACGCCAAGCCGCGGGTCGAGTCTGCGCCGGCACTGACGACCCCCCCCCCCCCCCCTCCCCCCGGCCGCCGCCACAGACCCACGCCTCCTCCCCACTCGTCCCTGGATGCACCCCCCCCTCCCCCCCTCCCCCTTTCAGGCGCTCTCTAGAGCCGCCTGGCCGGCGCCGCTCGCCTCCGTGCCACCGCCGGCTGCTGCGGGGGCTGAGGCGCAGCTCGGCCGTCCCCGCCCCGCCGCCCCTCTCTGCCCACGCCGCCGCGCCCCACACCCCCCGCCGCGCGTGCGCAGGTCTGCCTCGGCGGCTGCGGCGAGGTGCCGCTCAATCGCCGCCGCTGCCCCTCGTGCTGCGAGAGGTGCGCCGTCACCGCTGCCGCTGTGCCGCCCTAGAGGAGCCAGTCTTAGAGGAGCCAGTCTTAGAGGAGCCGGTCTTAGAGGAGCCAGTCTTAGAGGAGCCGGTCTTAGAGGAGCCAGTCTTAGAGGAGCCGGTCTTAGAGGAGCCAGTCGCCGCCCCTGCGAGAGCTGTGCCGTCGAGTCCGCGCAACCGCTCTGGTGCGCACGGCCTGGTGGGCACGGCCTCGGCCTCGAGACCTCGAGACCTCGAGACCTCGAGACCGGGCCTGCGACTCGCCACTCGCCTCGCGTGCCGGTAGGTGCGGCGGGCAGCTGGACGACCCGAGCGAGGCGCAGGTGCTGCACGCGCCGGGCTGCAGGCACTCCAGCGGCGGCTACCTGCGAGGTCCGCGGCCGGCAGTCTCGCAGAGCGGGAGCGGCAGAGGCGTGCGGTAAGACTCTGAGTCCAAGAGAGGAAAAAGTGAGAGAGAGGAGAGACGTCTGAGAGAGCGCAGCGGGCAGGCCCACGCTCCGCGCCTTGTGGCAGGGCTCCTAGCTGTAAAAAGAACGAACGAGACCCCCCGTACGAACGAGAGGAGCAGGAGGCAACGTGCGAGCTCTCTCGACATCAAGAGAAAAAATAAGTAAATACGAAAATCGTAATCGAATGAGGAATGTGTTGGAGATTCAAGATTCTCCGCGGATCGTGATACACCGCTTTTTACGGGGTGTGGAGGGTGAGTTGAACAAGGGGTTGTGCGCCGGGCCCTCCTGCTCGGCTCCAGCCCCTGTTGATAGGTCCAGGTGATAGTCCTGGATGGGCAATGCATACGCCTCACTGGGCCTTAGATCGCCCGACCGCGTCCCGGGTGCTCTGCTGCCGTTGGATTTGTGACTCCGCCGCACCGCGCCGCGGCCGGGGGCCCTCCGGAGGCCGAGGATGGCCGTGACGGACCGGGACGAGCTCTGGGAGGTCCAGTGTCAGTGTATATATTGTAGAGACCAACCATGTCCACAATATCTCTCAGTCTAGCTAAGCCTGGGAAGGCGATGCCGGGGCCGTACAGCAGCTTGATGCATGCCACCGAAGCGGCGCTGTCGAGGTTCGCCGAGCGCGGCGAAATCCGGGGACACCGTCACCGACGAGCGCGTTTGAGTATTCACTCCGGACAAAGACGGCCGCACGCACACGAGCTGCGGTCGTGCGGCCGTCATAGCGGCGAGGCGCGGGACCGTCTGTGGCGAAGTGGCTAGTGGGTCGCGTCCCCGGATTTCGTTCAACCCACCCTCCACACCCTCTAGGGCCCAGCCCCACCTTGCCACCTCCCCGTACACTTTTTACCGTACGGCCTCCTCCCTACGGCTTTACGCCGGTCCGAACGTCGACGTAAACGTAGGCGGTAAGGAGCTGATACAGCTGTCTATGTAGACGGACAGAGGTCAGAGAGAGCCACGGAGCGGCGTGCATGCGCAACCCGCGACGAGAGCAAAACGTATACGATCTAGGGTGGGGGGCGCACGGTGACCCCAGAGGAGGAAGGCAGTCACGTGCTCCCCTTCGTCGGCTTCGGCCCGCGGAGTGCGCTCCACGCGCGATCGCGCTGCACGACGCCGCGCCAGTACGAGTCCGGCTCGAAGCCCTCGGTGCAGCCAGGAGAGACGAAGGGCTGCTCGCAGCCGCAGAGCTGCTTCCAGCCGTCGCCCGCCAGCCGCCGCATCAGCGCATCGTTGGCGGAGCCGTCGGCCACGGATCCGGAGATGAAGTGGACCTTGGAGCGCATCTTCGCGTCGATGAGCTTCGCGGAGAAGGCCCACAGGCCGGAGAACACGCGCGGCGGTCGGTAGACGATGATGTGGCCTAGAGAGAGGCTCGACACGCCTCGGGGCAAGGGCGAGGACGCCCGACGTGGGCAGGCGACGGCGAGGCCCGCAGACTCGGGGAAGTGGTTCATGAGCATCTCGAGCGTCTCCTTGGCGTGCGAGGGCGGCGGCGAGTTGAGCAGCGAGAAGCGGTGCAGCTTGATGACGATCAGCAGCTTGTCCGGCGGCGGGGCCTGCAGCCCGGGCGCAGGCGCCCCTCCCTCGCCACCGCCACGCGCGCGCGCGAGCTCCGCCTGCCGCAGCGCGAGCTGGATGCAAAAGGCGAAGTAGCGCATCGAGGCCTGCAGCGAGGAGCCGGAGCGCTGCACCGAGTTGTCGAGCACGAGCACGCCTCTCCCATGGCAGTCCACTCCGTCCGGAACGTAGACCTTGCCCCGGCCGCCCTCGAGCCGCAGAAAGGCGCCGTCGGCCGAGTCGAGGTCGCAGAGCGGGCCCGGAGGCGAACGGCGCACCCGCCACAGCAAGGCGGCGTGCAGCATGTCAGCAGCAGGAGGGACGGCCCAGCCGCGCGCCACCAGGTAGCGGCAGCAGGCCAGGTCGTCGTCCAGCACCGCCTCCTCGTCCTCACCCAGCGAGATCCCTGCACGCGCCACGCTCTTGCGCACAGTCTCACGAAGCGCTGCGAGTGCCTCCCGTTGATCTGCGTCTTGCAGCGGGAGCGGCGGCACCGAACGAAGGTGCACGCGCGGGACCAGGTGCTCGCCGGCGGCGGCGGCGGCGGCGGCGGCGGCGGTGACGGCGGCGGCGGTGGCGTCGGAGCCGGAGCGAGGCAGCGCCTTGAGCAGCGTTGCGAGGGAAGAGAGCCGTCGGAGGAGGTGGAGCAGGAGGAGCACGTTCACGATCTGCAGCCAAACGCGAAGCTGCTGGAGGGCCTCGCCATGCGGCAAGCTCGCCGTCGACAGCAGCGAGCCGAGCATCCAGACATGCGGCGCCCCTCCTGCCCTGACCCTGAACACTCCAGTGAGGCCCCGCACGGCAGCTGTGGGAAAAAAAGGAAGCACAAGAAACAGGAGCCGAGCATCCAGGGGGAAAAGAAAAAATCAGAAAAAACTCTTTCGTGCAGCCGACTCGCCCTGCAGCTCCGGCTCCTGCTCCGCACGCTGGCACCGACATGCAATCTGACGCGCAGCAGCACGCGGCCCTCGCCACATACGCACGCTTCTGGTGCCTGCACCAGCTCGCGCCGTTCGCCGACCAGGCCTTTGCGCTTGCGGGAGCTATGGATCACCGTGCGCTCCGCCCGCCTGCCCTGCTCGCGCCTCCTAGGACGGGTCATTGTTCTCGACACAACCAGTGCGGCGCGACGAGCTTCCGCGGCTGCTCTCACTCCTCCTCCTTCCGAGCAGGCATGATCGACGAGAGCTGCCAGACCGGGCCAGGCGCCTGCCTGCGCGCCCACTTTGACTACGACTGGCTCGTACGACTGCCGCTCGCGCTGGCCTGCCTGCTCTTCCCCGGCCGGCGGCTCCTCCTTCTCGCGCACCTCGTCAACGTCGTCGGATGGGCCGACCGGATGCCGGCCGGGCCGGACTTGCATGTCCGCAGACCAGAGAGGGTCCGTCTCTGAGCCGTCGCTCGAGCGCCTCCTGCTAGGCGGTGTGGGACTATATGTGCTGGTGCGCGCTGATGGAGGCCCCCTTCGTGCTCGCCGCCGCCACATCCTCCTCGATGGCGGAGACGGCTCGCAAGTTCCTCCCGGCGATGCGCGCGCAGCTAGTCGTCCTCTACTTCTCGGCCGCCTTTTGGAAGCTCACTTCCTCGTGGTGCGAGATGCAGACGAGATGCAGACGAGATGCAGCCGAGATGCGGCCGCCTGTTGGAAGCTCTAATCCTTCCCGGCAGGTACGACGGCCACTACTCGTGCTCGACAGTCCTCATGTCGGAACTGCTCCTCTCGCCGCGAGCCGCTCCTCCCCGCCGCTCCAGCCCCGTACCCCCAGCCACGCCACGGAATAGGAGCTCCTCTCTTGCCTCGAGCCCCTCGGAATGAGCCATTCCTTCACCAGCCACGCCTCAGTCGATAGGAGCTCCTCTCCGGCCTCGAGCCCCTCTTCCCGCCCCTCGCCACCCTGAGCGGGCTCATGCTGCACGCGGCGCCCGCCCTCGTCGCCGGCATCGAGTTCGCAGTGCCGGCCCTGCTGCTCCTGCAGCCACGCCACGGCAACCCTCCCTCTCCAACCCTCCTCTCCAACCCCTCCTCCCCGCCTCGCCCCCCTCTCCTCCCCCTCTCCCTGCACGCCCCCGTCCCGCCCCCCTCCGGCTGCTGCTCGCCCTCATCTTCCACCAGACCTCCTCATGACTGACCGAATGACGGACTCCTCGTTCATGACGACTCACTAGGCGTCCTGCTCGCCCTCGTCTTCCACCAGACCATCAACCTGATGCCAGCCACCTACGCCGGCGGCTTCTCCATCGCCATGTGCGCGCGACAAATCATCTTCCTCCCCGCCGCCGCCGCCGGCGCATCGGCAACTCTCCGCCGCGGCGTCGGCTTCGCTCCGCGGGCCGTCGGCGCCACCGCGCTCGTCGCCGTCACCACGGGCGTGCGGCTGTTCCTCGGCCACACTCCGGCCACACCTCGGCCACACCTCGGCCACCCCTCGGCCACACTCCGGCCACCCCTCGGCCACACCTCGGCCACACCTCGGCCACACCTCGGCCACACCTCGGCCACCCCTCGGCCACCCGTATGGAGTGTGGTCAACAAGCCGGCGGTGCGGTCGTGATGTCGAAAATGCGGGCTGAAAGAAAGACAAGGATAAAGTACCTCCCCGCCAGGCGTGATGGTCGCCATCCACGGCTCGCTCGACGCGCACGGCGGCATCTTCCTCGCCCTCGCCCTCTTCTACTTCCTCTCGATCGCCGCGCCGGCAGGCGGTGGCGGTGGCGGTGCCTCGGGCGCATACGGACACCTCCGCCTCGAGGAGCAGCCGCACGCTGTCGCCAAGATGGCGAGCCGACTACTCCAGCCCGACTACTCCGGCCCTACTCCAGCACAGCCACCCCAGCCCGACTCCAGCCCAACTGCTCCAGCCCAGCCAGCGTAGTCCCCCCCCCCCCCCCCCCCCACACCCCCTGCTAGGCCACCTTCGTCGCGCTCGTCGCCGTTCCGCCCGCGGCCCTCCCCTCAGCCACGCTACCGTGCTGCGGCCTCGGCGTGGCGCTCCTCTGCCTCTGGGCGCCGCGCTTCCCTCTCCGCTTCGCGCTCGCCCACGCCACCGACCTCACCGGCGCCGCCGCCGCCGCCGCCGCCGCGTACGGCTTCCTCGGCCCCGTGCTCGGGCTGCAGATGATGGCGAGCTCGACGATGTACGGCAACGTCAAGAACTACGGCGACGCGCTTCCTCGTCCTCACTCTCCCCTCCACGGCCAAACCGCACCCGTCTGCCGACAGGCGGCTCGAACCACCTCCTCGTCCCCACGGGGCTGCTGCAGACCGCCCTCGCGGAGCAAAGCAGCGCCGCTGCCGCACCGGCGTGGCTGTCCGACGCCTTTGGCGGAGGGCTCGTCCGCATCGACGCGACGAACTCGTCCGTCCGCCTTCCCATCGGAGGAGTGTGGACAGCGCCTCTGCTCACGCCCTCCCATTGTGAACAGGTCCGTCTTGCTCTCGCTCGCGGCGCCGAGCGGACGGGCGGGCTCCGGTAGGGCTCCGAGCAGAGGCTCGGGGGACGGCCGTGTAGGTGGGCGGCGCCGAGATGACAGACAAGCTTCCTCTGCGCGCGAGAGAGCTCCTCTCCTCCGCCAACGCGAGCGGCCGCTACTTTGAGTTCTACGCCGCGAGGAACTACTACGAGCGAAGCTACGACCACGACAAGACCGCGCTGCACGCCGCCGCCGCCGCAGCGGGCGCCACGGCGCGCGCCGAGCAGCCGCTCGTTCGGCCGCGGCTCGTCTCTTGAGGCGCGCGGTGGCGGTCCTAGGACTCGTCCGACCCCGCGTACGTCATACCCGCCTACGAGCTCCGCCGCTCCCTCGCGCTCGCGCGGCGGCGCTGCGATCCCTCCTCCCCCTCGAGTCGACACGAACCTTCTCTGACCCTTCTCCGAACCCTCCTGCAGGCGCGGCGAGCCCTTCTCCCTCGAGTACACCCCTCTCCCGCCCGGCCTCGGCACGCCCACGCAGTGGCGCGCGCACGCGGGGGAGAAGGCTCGCCCCGCTGCAGAGGCGCGGCGGAAGAGGCCCGCGTCGCGCGCGCACGCCCGCCGCCGCCCGCCGCAGGTGAGTCTCGACGAGGCGGCGGACGGGCTCGTCTCGTGCGTGGTCGGGCGGGCGCGCGAGGCGTGCGGCGCGGCGGAGCTCGCGCTCCTCCCGCCGCCGCCGTGGCTGCTCACGCGCGTGCTGCTGCCCTACCCGATCCCGCTGCTCGACGGCGCAGGCGACGGAATCCACTGCACGACGTGAACCAGCTCGGCATTGCTGTACTCTTGGGCCCACCGAGCGCCGATCCGACTCGCCGCTCTTGTGAAGGGAAGGCGGGCGCGCGACACATTAGCCACAAACGTCAGACGACGGCTGTGGGATGGCATGGGGGCGATTACTCTACCTATTTCGGGAGGGCGAATTACCGGAATTCGTCGCCCGCGCGGATCGTATTCGTTTGTCCCCGTCGCCAGACTGCCGTACGTGTGTATAGTAGAAAATCGAGCGTACGTAGAGTAGCTGCGCGTGTCGAGGCTCTGAGCTTTCCAATGAGTCTTGCGAGACCGTTAAAAAATATAAATTCATTTGCTGATGCTGGGTTTTTGGGCATTGGGGGCGGGGGCCGGGAAATAAAAAATTGTTATTTGGGATGAATTGTTATTTGGGGGGGCATTCCCATTCGAGATACTCGTCTGGGTAAGACTTATACACACACACACACTCTCTCTCCATCACCAGCAACGCCACCGGTAGAGGAGGGAGTCCAACTCTCCCCTCGTCAGGTTGGCGGGGTTCGCGCTGCCCCACCCGAGCCGCCCCTCGTCCTGTGGGGGGAGCACGCTCGCGCACGCCGCGCCGCTCGACGGCGGCAGCGGCCGCTCGGGGTCGGCGTGGGTGGCGAGCCCCTCCGCTGTCCAGCATGCGCGCAGCTTGTACAGCCACGAGCAGCGCCACCGCTGCGAGCGGATGGCGAGCACCGCCTGCCGGTTGAGCAGCGCGAAATAGCCGTCGAGCAGCTCGTCGAGCAGCTCCGCCGCGCCGCACCGCTCGCCACAGCTCGGCCGGCCGTCGACGCGCTTGCCGAGGCACGGCTGCCCAATCGGCGCGCCCCGTGCGTCGAGCGGCCGCGCGCACGAGTGCGCTCCGCCCTCCGCCAAGCACGAGCCCGCTGGCGCCGGCGGCGCCGAGCAAAGGCACGCGCGGTGCTCGCCGCCGGCGTCGGGCGGCCGGTCGCTAGGCCGGTCGTCGGCCCTCCCGCCCCAGTCGTGCACCGCCCACGTTGGGCTCTGCCGCCACCAGCCGAGGCGCTCTCCCGCCCACAGCGGCGTGCGCACGCGCCGGTTGCCGTTGAGCCCTGGCAGCTTGGCCGCGGCGGGGTGGCCCGGCTCGACGCGCGAGACGAGGGAGCGGTAGACAGCCGCGAGCCGCGCCCACGCGCAGATCCACCGAAGCGAGTGCGCGAGCTCGGCCGCCACCGCCGCCGCGTACCGCGCGGCGAGCGCTTCAAAGTCGCGCCGAGCGCGCGCGAGTGCCATCGCACCTAGAAGGTTTCTAGAAGGTTCCTAGAAGGTTCCTAGAAGGTTCCTAGAAGCGCGCGCGAGTGCCATCTACCCGCGGCGGGCGGTGCGCCGCCGCCGCCGCCGCCGCCGCCGCCGCCGCCGCCGCTCACGTCGCCGCTGTCGTCAAAGGCGCTCTCTGCGCACTCGCCGACGGAAACGTTGAGGCGCTCGGCGCCGGGCAGCGCGAGCGCGGCGTCGCCGTAGAGAAGGTGCGGCGCCGCCTTCTCCGAGAGCGGCCGGTGGCGGCGCAGCGCCGTGCGCCGGCGTAGCAGCGCGCCGACGGCGCCAAGCGCGTCGTCGGGCGCGAACGCTCCGAGGCCGCTCACGCGCACGCACTCGGGCTGCGCGCCGGCGCGCCACGGCGGCAGCGGGTGGCGGCGCGCGTGCTCGCGCCACGCGGGCTTCGACTCGGAGAGGTGGAGCAGCATCGCCTAGCAGCAGTAGCAGTGGGGCAACCTTTGTTCCAAGATCATGCTCCGACTGGAGTGCAGAGGTGGAGCAGCATCGCCTCGCGCTCGTTGACGAGCAGCTTGCCGCCGCGCAGCTCGAAGCGCAGCGCGCCGCACGGGCAGAAGGTGCACTCGACGTCGGCGCAGCTCTTCGCCTCGGCGAACGGGAGGAGCGCGCGCGACATGACGAGTTCGCCCGCGTCGGAGAGGCGAGTCATCACGTCGCCCATCGTCTCGAAGCCGCGCGCCGAGAGCGGCCCCCACCACTCATCAAAGTGTGCGTACTCGGCTGTGCCGACGATTTGCCGCCACTTGGGCGCCCGCCGGAAGAGAGAGGTGGTGGTGGCGGGCGGTCGCGCGCCGGCGGCGGAGGCGCCGCCCTCCACGCGGAAGGCCGTGAACGGGCCCCAGCACTTTTTGCGCCAAGGGTTGGGGTAGAGCGGGCTCACCGCCGTCACGCGCTCGCCTGCCGTGCACGGGCACGCACGCGCGTCGCGCCACGTGTCTGCCGACCGGCCGGGCGGAGCACGCGACGAGTTGAAGCACGGCGAGCGGCGGTCGCGCCGCAGCCGCTTGGAGCACTGGAGCTCGCGCCCGGCGCAGCACGCGGGCGCGCGCAGCGCCAGTGCCATGTGAGCGCGCAGATCGCCGTACACCACGTCGAGGTCGCTCCACGCCCACCAGGAGCGCCCAGCGAGCAGGTGCGGGTACAGCTCTGGGAGGAGCGGCTTGATGTCGTTGGCCTTGTACTGCCGCGTGTACGACACCCGCCGCCCGCTGAGCGCGCCGAGCCTCGCCTGCATCTCGACCCAGCCGACCGTCTCGAAGCGCACGTTCGGCGGCAGGCCGGTATATGGCGGCGGCGCGTCGCCGACGACCGAAAAGGAGACGGTCGGGTTCGCCGCCATCGACGCGAGAGTGAGCGGCAGCCACGGCGGAAGCGGTCCGAAGTAGACGATCAGCACCGCGAGAAAATTCTCGTCGAGGTCGATGACCGAGTCCGACAGCATGGCTCGCTCGGTCAAAAAAGGCGCTGTTCATCATTCGCACAACCCCGTGCAGGGGGCCGTTCATGCAAAAACACTCCTTTTCACTTGAAAACATCTGTCTCGTTCTCCTGTCTGATCGGTGCCATCGCCCATCGCGGGCGGGCCGCGATGTTCCAATCAATGCGCCCATCTCAATACACTCTCACGTTCACAGCAAAGTAGATGAAGTCGCCAACGTGATCGTGTTACAGGGAAGTGCAACAAATGCTGCGGCGTGCAACTAAATGAGGCGCGCCGCGTCGGACGTCGCGTCGCGACGCGAGAGGGAGAGCGCGGTCTGCTACTGCTCACGTGGCAAGCGTCGAGAGCTCTCCGGACTTGAGCATGCGGACCCCGGAGGCCCTGCGAGGAGGCGAGACGATGCCGCCCGGCCCACCGCCTCGGACTCCGATTTCGAATGACTCTCGCGAGGTATACCGAGTCACGATTGTTCCCGTTGTCCTATCAGAGAGGGGGGCTAGGGGTCGGGACGGGAGATGTGGGGTTGGCCAGAGTAGCCCGTGTCCACGCCTTTTTGCTCTCCATGCATCCTCTTACATGCTTAGAACACACGAGCAGCTCACAAAAAGAACGTCCCGAACCGCATCTGCGATCTCGCAAAATCTCGATTTTGTCTCGTGCGGAGCGAGCCGAGCCCGAGGCGGCGGAGGGGCGGCAGCGGCTCGACGGGCGGCTCGGTCAGATGCAGGTCACGGCTCTTGCCGGGGCTAGCCCTGGCGACCCCTTCCAGGTGAACAAGTGTACAAGCGCGCTGCCAGGAAGCCTGCCAGGAAGCACCGGAAGAATTTCCAGAACCTGTTCTTTCTTCGGAGGCGCAGAGCCGCTCACCACTCCCGTAGGTTCCCCTGTGTCCCTGATCGTCCTTACAAGATCCTGCTCGTGCAGGTGGGGACCTTGTCCTGGCAGAGCGTCCTCCCATGTCCCATCCCTCCCTTGGGGTGTCTGTTTTCTTTCTTTCTTTCTGCGTTTCTCGCGTTTACTAGCTCCGAGTAGAGGGTGCGCTCCGCTGCTAGGGGAAACCCAAAGCGCGGACTATCCCTCGTGGACGGAGACCCGTGTCCTAGCTCCGAGTAGGGAGAGGGGGCGTTCTGCAGTCAAGGGGAAACCCGGTACACGGAACTAGAAAGAAGACTTATTTCGTTGGTTTCATCTCTCTCGGAACTATCCCTCGGAGACCCGTGTTAGGCCCTGCGAACGCGCACGGGGGTGGCGGTGTGTGCGGGCCCGAGAGCCGCGATGTGTCATTGTGTGTCCGCCTGGCGTTTGTTGTCATAACGTCGAAGGCTAGCTCAAAAGAGAATTTTACAACTACTCGCTGCCTACTCGCTGCCTCGAGGGAGGAGGGGAAGACGTAGGGCTGCATGCGCGCCTTTCCTGAGGCCCCTCCCCGAAAGGCAAGTTTAGCCTCACGAAACCCGAGAGCGAGACCCCTCCCCCCCGCCCCGATCCCCCCACCCCCTTGCTCCCCTCCCCCCTCGGGAGGGCCGAAGAGAGGCGCCCGTGGGGACCCCGCAATTCCCTTCCCCCCTCGGAGGGCCGGACTGAGGCGTCGGGGCCCCCGCTCTTCCCCTCGCATAGCGGCCACTCTTCGGATCGCTGGTCGAGCGACCCGGGGGATGCCCCGCGCGCCTGACCCAGGCACGAAAACGAATCTGCGAGGCGTGGCCGCTCATGCGGCCCGATGGGGAGGAGCGGGGCAGACTACGGGGATCGGCTTCTTACACAGCCCTTCCCTGCAGCGAGCCCCCCTCCAACCCACCCGCGCTAGGTCCCGGGGGACACAGGGGTCAGCCCCGCGCGACCTCGGGAACTAGCCGGGGCAGTCGGAGAAGGGGCAACTCCGTGCACTGACGGTCGGCCGTCAGAAAACACGCCTCCGTGGCTCGGGTTACACCAATCCTCGCTACCCAACGCGGCCAAAGGATATCCACCTCGAGAACCTCGAGAACCTCTCACACAAAAGAGAATTTTACAACAAAAGAGAAATCCTGCCGTCGAAACTTCAAGTGCGTGCGAGACGCGATGAGGGGCGGCGCAGGCGGGGAACGGGAGCGGGGAGCGCATCACGGAGTAATGTCGGGGGTAAGAAAAGCCGAGTCTCGTGGTCCGGGACCCTTGTAAGTCGCATCTCGGCACGGGCCGCTCTGCGCCCCTCCCTGGCCTCCCGATTCGTAACCGTGTTTCCCCGCGGGTTGCAGAGGGTGTGGGGTGTGACAGGAGGCGACGGCACATCTGGTGGCACGGCAAGAAAAAACGCACGCCGCCCGTCGAGCCGCTGTGCAGCGCCACGCGGCCGTCGAACTCCGCCACTGACGACGAGCGGCTGGTCGGATTCACTTCCGCTTGGACTGGTCGGGCGGGTCTATCCCACGGTAGAAGACTCCATGACACTGGCCTCCTTCCTCCTAACCTCACGCCTCCTACCCTCACGCCTCCGTGTCGCGTCGCGCGCTGAAGTACTGGTAGCCAGGAGAGCTGGTCTGAACCAAGCCCGCTCCTTGGTCAAAGAAGATTTGGGCCTGCTTCAACGTCACTGAGCCAAAGCCCGTCGCCTCCAGCGCGTCGCGCACCTCGTCTGCGCTCTCAAACTTGAACGTCCACGCACAGCCGAACTTCATCATCACACCGTTGTCCGCGGCGTCCGCGCAGCCCAAACCACTGACAAACGCGCACCCCATGAACCACGAGCCTGGTGCCATGAGCCCGCGAACCTGCTTGAAAAGGCCCTCGGTCACGTCCTTGTCCGGCAGGTACATAAGTAGCCCCTCTGCGAGGATGAAAGCTGGCCTTTCCATGTCGAAACCGGCATCTGCCACGAGCCTCCCCCACCTGGCCTCACTCAAGTCGGCGTCCACCTCAACCCGCTTGCACTTCGCACCCCGCAGGTGCGCGAGCTTCTTTGCGTGGGACTCGGTCGTGCCATCGCGGATAGGTTGCTCCTGCTCGATTTCTGCGAGCCGCTCGCGCTTGAACTCATGTGCGCAAGCCACGTCAACCTCAAACACGGTCACGCCCTCACCCAGTGGGAGGCGCCATGCGCGCGTGTCGAGCCCCGAGCCGAGAAGCAAGAGCTGCGTGCACCCGCTCTGGACAGCCTGCAACATTGCGGCGTCGTAGTAGTTCGTGCGGTGGATTATTCCCCGGGCCTCGCCTTCAGGCGTGCTGCCGCCAGCCGCGCGAAAGGCGTTCAGGAAAGCGCGGCCGAGATCGCCCGCAAAGCTCTCCGCCAGCATGTCAGGCTCGCCAAGGTCGGGATCGATGCCGAGCCTCGTGGCCTCTGCACGCATGGCGCAGACCAAAGCGGCAGTGGGAAACGCCGAGCCGGAGCCGTGGGTCGCCATTGTGCCACTGGTAAAAAGCGCGGGCCCCGGCGCGCCCCCTTTCCCGCCTTTTTCAGCTTTTTCCGGTTCCCATTCCTCCCTTGGCTTGTCCGTTTTCTTTCTTTCTTTCTGTGAGAGAGAGTTCTGTTGTTTAAATTCTTTCTTTCTTTCTTTCTTTTCCGGTTCCCATTCGTGCACCTAGCCTACCCATTCCGGGCACAGACCAAATAAATGTCGTTCACGTTTACTTGCGAGCGAGGGGGCTTCGTCGTGTCCTTACAGTGGGTTGCGGGCATTAAGAAAACGTCGCATTAAGAACCCCTACCAAGAGATTTCCGCAAAAATCTAAGAAACCACGGCGCGCCGCAGGCGCGGCCCCGAGAAAAGGCCAGCCAGACACGAGTCTCGTGTGAACGGGAGCGGCCCCAGCTCAAAATTTCTCTTCGCCTGCGGCGCGCGCACTTGTCACTTTCCAAGTCTACGGTGTTCTGAGTGGAGTGGAGATGGAGGCGTGTGTGCGTCTTCCCGTCATCCAGAGAGCCGACTCGGCGGCAGACTCTCTGGCATCGCCCTCGCGGACCGCAGCTAGCAGCTTACCTCTTACCTAAAATCCTTAGGGGGCCGGCTCTGGCCTGAGTGCCGGCCGGAGCTAAGAAACCACGGCGTGGGGTGGGTGAGGGCCGCTGTGGAAAGGCTTAGAAACGGCGGCGTGCCGCCAAATTCTGTTTTCTTAATGCCCGCAACCCACTGTAATTTTGTTGTCGCCTCTGTGAGCTGCCGACAGCTCCGGTCGCGACGCTGCTGCCGATGGACACATGGACACTTCGGCGCTCATCATGGGAAGGACATCACGCCTTTTTCGACCCCGATAAGGTGGCTCGCCTCACCCGCGCTCCACGCCTGGCCGCCGACTCTCGTGCGTGGGCCGCCACCACGTGAACTTTCTTTCCGTGCCCTACACATTGTGTATGCCCCTATGTTGTGGTGTCGCCACCGTGGACTTACCCAGTACCCAGGTGACTATGTATGTATGTAGACTATGTGCTAAAGCTAGATCTCCCCTACCGAGCCAAGATCAATACCTGGTTCGGTCGGCGGCGGGCTTTGCCCACCAACATTGATGCGGGCATGGTATTCGGGTTTGTTTGTTCGGGTGATCAGATCACTACCGCCGAAACGCAAGAGCACTGCGACGCATCGGGCTCATGCTAGCATCCCATTTGGATCGCGTATTTTTTGCTTGCTGTCCACCTCTCCTCACGTTGAAGGATAACCTACATAGCCGCGGCGCGGCTATCTCCGAGCAACCTAAGAACCGAAAAAAGAACACCGCGGAGCGAGAGAGAGCCTCGCGGCCATCGACGGCGCTGACCCAGGGCCTGAGTGGAGCGCGAGGTCGCATGGCGACGGCGTACGAGCTGCTGGGCGTGCCGCGTGACGCGAGCAGCGACGAGGTGCGCACGCCCTCCTCCAGCCAAGCTCGTGCCAGCCGAAGCCGAAGCCCTCTGACAGCCCGAGTTGCGCCGGCGCAGCTGCGGCGTGCGTACCACCGGCTGGCGCGCGAGCAGCACCCCGACCGCGCGGCCGGCTCGTTGTCTCGAGCGGCCAGCGTCGATTTTGTGGCGCTGCAGGAGGCGTGGGAGGCGGTGCGGCCACACCGTTCTGGCCACGGCACGACGCGGGTGCCGTGTCGTGAGGCGAGGCGCTTCTGCTAGGTGCGCGATCCCGAGGCGCGGCGACTGTATGACGCGTCGCTCCGCGCGGACGAGGCCGCGGCGGCTCGCGTGCGGGCCCGCGCGGCGCCGGTCGACCTGGGGGAGGTGCCGGCGCCCCTCCTGCCCCGGTGGCATGCCGGCACCCTGTTGAGCGCTCTATGTGCAAGTAGATGGATTACGCCGAGGGGAGCGACGGGCAAGGCGTTTGGAGCTACGCCTGCCGGTGCGGCGCCGCCTTTGAGCTGACGGAGCAGATGCTCTGCGCCGGCATCGAGGCGCGGTGCCGCTGCCCCGCTCCGCGCAGCTCGCGCGCAGCTCATTGCCCCCTCGCCGGTCGCGCAGACGCTCGAGTGCTCGTGCTGCTCGCTCGCTATACGGCCGCTGTATGCGAGAGCGGCGGAGGATGAGGAACGACACGCTCCAGAGACGTCGATGCACTGCGGGGCAGGAATTGAGACGAGATGATACATAGATATGTAAAGCTGTATCTGTGCATGCATGTGCGCATGTGTGCATGTGTGCACATGCAAGAGATCTAAGAGTACGTATACGTCAGTACGAATCAAAAATAACGACTACTAGGAGATGGGTAACACGGAGCCCAGGCTGCAGGCAGGTGGTCCGCCCGCCCCCATATTATAGTTTTTACGAATCCCTTGGAGTTGGTTGGCCCTCGCAGCTGCGGTGTGATACAACGCTGGGTCTCAAGGTCCGACAGGTTCGGCACCGGGCACCGCCTCGGTACGGCGGAGGGCCTGCCGACCGTTGCTGCCGCACGACAACTCACCCATCCCACATCCCACACCACCTCTCCCATCCATTTCAACTCACCTCCATTCTATCACACAACCCACACCACCTCACACTACCACCATCATCCACCACCTCCTACGCGCCACACGTGGTTCTTCATGTGCTGCAGCGCGACGTAGATCGTGTTCTCGCCGCGACCCGTGCGCACCGTCGGCTCCTCGTCCCGCGCGTCGCCCCGCTCGGTCGCGTGCCACCGGCTCGCCCTCGGCGCGGTGATTCGCGTCGTCGCCAGCCACTTGCCGAAGCGGATCGTCCACCGCATCGTCGGGTGCAGACCGAGAGCCGTCCGCTGCATCGGCACGCTCTTCCCCGCCGCGGCCTGCGCCGCCAGGAACTCGCGCAGCCGCAGGCGCACGACCCGAAGGTGCGCCGACAGCGCCGGCCCGTGGGGCGCTAGCATCGGCCGCTCATCGCCACGCGCAGCCTCGTCCTGCTGCTCGTCATCCTCTCCGCCTCGAGGGCGTCCGCCAGCGCGCTGCGCCGCACACCGCGGCGCACAGGAGGCGGCGCCGGCCGCACCTCGGCCGCCTCGGCGGCGCCCGCGGCACGGGCGCCATGCTCGCCGTCCGCGCGGTCCATCGCCGCATCCCCATCCCCGTCTGCAGCAGCGCCGCCTGCGCCCGCGCCGGCCTGCTCTGGGACGGCGCGCCACCGCTCGTCGTCCAGCATGTGCCACCACCGCCGACCCGAGTAGCCGTCGTACTCGATCTCGTGCACGATCCGTCCCGTCCCCGTCCTCCTCCCGCGCCATGACGGTCGCAGGGTACCACCGCTCGCTGTCGCAGAATATCTCGAGGCGCGATCCGGTGGACAGGACAGTGTGGCCGTCGAGCGCCGCCCTGGCATCCTCGCGCTGTCGCTTCCGCCGCTTCGCCTTCGTCTCCTTGCTGCGCAGCAGCGTGTAGTTCGGGCCCACCTCCGCCACGCTGTCCAGCACGTGGGCGGCGCTCGCCATCTCGACCGCGTCGTCCTCCGGCGGAAGCTCCGCGTCGCCCGCGGCCGCTTCCCGAGCGCGCTCGTCGCGCATCCGCTCGTGGTGGGCCTGCCGACGCGCCACACCGGCGCCCGTGTGCCTCGCCGCCGCGTCCGGCGACGGCATCAGTGCTGTCCGCCCGAGCGTGACTCGCCACTCCACGACTTCCACGACCTCCACGACCGCCGAAAAGCACGACCGCGGAAAAGTTCGCCCACTCGCTCTGCCCCAAACCTAAATCCTCTCTCTTTGTACATACATACAATTTTTAATATCCTCCCACTCTCCCGGGGACCGCGCCCCACACACAGACACACCCGCCAGAGGGACACACCCGCGCCAGGGACACAACGGACAACGTGCGTACGTTACGGCGTACGGAGGTAGGGTTCGATACAATTGTACTTTTTCCGTTCCGTTTTATACGAGCACCGTACCACTAAGCACTCCAGTAGACGTACATGAAGCAAAAACAAAGGAAGGCCACCCCGCCCGGCTGCGAACACCCACCATGACACCGCAACAGTGTCAATGTCCGCAAGCACGAAGTAGTCGCGCTCCCCGCTAAGCTCGCGTAGACAAACGTACGCGCCGCTCGCCCTCTCTCAGTCTTATACTCCACGCGCGGTGCTTCAATAAGAGCGGTGCTTCAATAAGAGCGCGGCCTCCTCGCCTTAGTCGTTAGCGCCGCCGGCGCCGCGCCTGCCTGCAACGCGCGCGCGCCAGTCGCCCTTGACGGGCGCGAAGTTGGAGTTGCCTGCGCGCTCCTCTTCGGTGAGCGAGCCGCGCCACTCCTCCAGCCGCGCGTGCCTTGGCGGCGGTGGGGCAGAGAGGCACCTCAGTGTGCACCTCAGTGCCGGCAGTGTGCGGCCGGTGTGAGGGCGGCGGGAGGGGGGGGAGGGGGGAGTCGCCTCTCTGCCTCGAGCTCAGCGATGGATCTTGGCCTCGCGTCGCGTCTCGCCTCCTCCGCCTCTGCCTCCTCCTCCGCCTCCGCCTCGGCGCGTGCCGCGTTCCAGCGCTGCACGAGGTTCCCCTGACACGGCACAGGAGGGAGGGAGGGGGGGGGGGGGGGAGCAGATCAGGCGGCAGTCCTGGAGGCACCTCTCTAGCCGCGGGCCGACCCTCTACCGCCCCCGCGAGAGGCACCGGCGCCGAGCGGTCGGGCGCGCGCTTGCGACGCGTCCGCGCCGGGACGAGCACGCCTCCTCCTGCGCGTAGCTGCGAGAGAGAGAGGGGGGGAGCACCTCCCGGGGGAGTGATCTCCCGGGGGAGCACCGCGGAGCCCCCGTCAAGCCTTCCCTCCGTCGGAAAGGGAGGAGGCGGGAAGCCTCCCTGGAGGCGGCCTGCCCCGGCCCCTTGCCCCTCCCCTCGAGCGCCAGCCTTCCTCCACGCCCCTCTCCCGCCCTCCCTTGCCCCCGCCCGGCATCACTCTCGCGCAAGCCCGCACGCGCCCAAAGAAGAGGACGCAGCCCAAGGGTGGAGAGAGGTGCGGGGCGGGAGAGAGGTGCGGGGCGGGAGAAGAGCCCCCGCCACCGCCCTCCTCCTCCGCCGCGCCGCAAACGAGCGCCACCCAAACGCCCGCTTGCCGCGAGCCGGAAGCGCGACGCGCACCAGCGGCGAGAGAGGCCGCGAGAGAGGCGGAGCTGTGGTGGGGAGCGTGCGGCGGCGCACCATTCGCTTGGCAGCGCTCCCCTTTGCGGCGCGGCTCGAGCTGGGCTTGTCGAGGGCTTGTCGCTTCTTCGGCCTGCTCGAGTGCTGAGGACGGTGAGAACAAGTGACATCAGCAGTCCCCCAGCCCCCTCAGAACAGCTGCTCTGGCCTGCTCGCAGCACTGCTCGCCGCACCCCGCTCCGCCGCGGCTCCGCCCTCCTCCTCGCCTGCGCGCGAGACCGCCCTCTCTTCCTCTCCCCCCCCTCTCCCTCTCCCTCTCCCCCTCTCTCTCTCCCCCTCTCTCTCTCCCCAGGCGCGGGACAGCCCACCCGCGCCCGTGAGAGGCTGGCGCGGGCCCTTCTCTCCCCGCTCAGAAGGGGCCGCGCCTCCGCCAGCAGCGCCTCCGCCAGCAGCGCCTCCGCCAGCAGGGCCTCCGCCAGCAGGGCTCGCCTGCAGGAAGTGTCCGAGAAGGGTCAGGGGTGGGCCCCACTTCTGCGGCGACCCCCTTCCGCAGGAGCCGCTAGCCGAGCGCTCCGCCGCCGCCCCGCCCGACGCCGCGCCCGACGCAGCGCCACCAGAGGAAGAAGAAGCGCCGCCCGAAGAGGAGGGGGTGGGCAAGCTCTGCTGCTGCTGCTGCTGCTGCTGCTGCTGCTGCTGCTGCTGCTGCTGCTGCTGCAGCGCCGCTCGACGCTCCGGGTGCATCGCAGCCCTCGCCGTCGCACGCCTCACCCACTCCGCGTCCGAGACGACGGGCGCCCCCCCCTCCGCCCCCGCCGCCCCCCCCTCCGCCCCCTCCGCCCCCTCCTCCGCCCCCTCCGCCCCCCCCTCCGCCCCCCCCTCCTCCGCCCCCTCCGCCCCCTCCGCCCCCTCCGCCTCCTCCCCCTCCTCCCCCTCCTTGGCCGCCGGCGGGTCCCACTGCGCCGCGCCGCTTGCAGGGTGCGCCTGACGCCTCTCACAGAAGCGCCTCTCACGGATGCGTCTCCAGCAGCCCTCCCCTTGCGCGAAGGTGCGACACAGCGGCGCGCATAGCAGTAGCCGCGCTCGACACCTCGGCTGCCTCTCGGCTGTCTCTCGGCTGCACCTCGGCTGCCTCTCGGCTGCCTCTCGGCTGCCCCTCGGCTGCCCCTCGGCTGCACCTCGGCTGCACCTCGGCTGCACCTCGGCTGCACCTCGGCTGCACCTCGGCTGCACCTCGGCTGCACCTCGGCTGCACCTCGGCTGCACCTCGGCTGCACCTCGGCTGCCTCTCGGCGGTCTCTCGGCTGCCTCTCGGCTGCCTCTCGGCTGCCTCTCGGCTGCACCTCGGCTGCACCTCGGCTGCACCTCGGCTGCACCTCGGCTGCACCTCGGCTGCACCTCGGCTGCCTCTCGGCTGCCTCTCGGCTGCATCTCGGCTAGATCGCGCGTAATAGTAGCCGCGGCTGGACACGTCCCACGCGCGCGTCCAGCCGGGAGGCAGGTGGAGCGCCTATTCACAGCTACACTACTCACAGCTACACTATTCACAGCGTCCATCCGGGCGGCAGGTGTGTCGCCTCGAGGGTGTGGAGCAGCTGTGCGCCGTCTCGGTGGAGGAGGGACCAGAGGTACGGGCTCTGCAGCGCTCCCGCCTGCAGAGGAGGCGGGAGGGGGGGGAGGGTGTGTGTCTGTGTGTGTGTGTGTGTGTGTGTGTGTGTGTGTGTGTGTGTGTGTGTGTGTGTGTG
>NW_005201403.1:0-70619 GCF_000372725.1 Emiliania huxleyi CCMP1516 | reverse complement strand
CGCGCCGCGTCTCGAAGCCGTGCAGTGCGCGCAGGCCCTGGGGGCGGTGTGAAGAGGTTGAATAGCGCAGCCCGGGCAGCGCCTTGCTTCGGGTCTCAGAAGCTGCAATCGGGTGGGGCAGCAAGGGCAGGGGGAGGGGGAGAGGCAGGGCTCGGGGGGCGGGCGGGAGTGGCCTGGCCAGCGCCGTCCTCGCCGCCGTCGCCGCCGCCCGCCTCGCCGCCGCCCGCCTCGCCGCCGCCCTGCCCGCCGCCGCCCTGCCCGCCGCCGCCCTGCCCGCCTCCAGCCGCGCCCCTGCCCCGCGGCGGCTCGGCCTGCATGGTTCGGAGCAGGACGGGCAGGCGCGTGCACATCTGAGGGGCGGGCCGGGGAGGGGGGCAAGGTCAGCCCAGGCAAGGCGGCGAGGCGCCGGCCGGCGGGCGCGGCTCGGGGCTCATTGCCGGGTGTGTGTGTGGGCTGCGGCGCTGCCGCCTGCTTCAGTGACGCTATTCACGGCTACACTACTCCCAGCTACACGATTCGAAGCTGCCGCCTGCTCGAGCGACGCTGCGATGGCACCCGCCAGGTCGGGCTCACCCGCCTCCTCTCCGCCCGCCTAAGGACATGTCTCGGACATGTCATGGACGTGTCCTAGACATGTCCGCCTCCTCTCCGCCGCCCGCCTCCTCTCCGCCGCCTGTCGCCCGGGGGGGGAGGCGGGTCAGAGGGGAAGGCGCGGGGCGGCGGGCGGGATGGGGCGGCGTCACCGGACGAAGCGGCGGCCGAGGCGACCGGGGCCAGCGCGGGCTCGGGCTCCAACGAGGAGCCCGCTGCCGCAGTGTCCCCCGCTGCCGCAATGCCCGCCGCGGAGGCAGTGGTGTCCGCCGCTGGAGTGGTGCCTGTGCCGAGGCCCTCGAAGGTGCGGCGCCTCTTGCGGCGCTGCGCCCCAGACGGGCGAGGGGCGGCCGGGGCGGGGGCGTCGGCGGCGGCGGGAGCGGCGGCGTCGGCAGCGGCGTCGGCAGCGGCAGGAGCAGCGGTGTCGTCGTCGGCGGCGGGAGCGTCGGCGTCAGCAGCGGCGGCGGCGGCGTCCGGGGCCGGCGGCGGCGGCTCGCCGAGAGGGGCGAGAGGGGCGAGAGGGGCTCCGTCTCCGGCGGAGTCGGACGCGGCGGCGGACGCCCCGCCTCCGCCGGCGTGGGCACGCTCCGGCTCGGCGGCCTCAGGCTGCGCCGCCGCGACGGATGCTGCGGGCGGCGGCTCCGGCGCGGTCCACCGCACCTCGTTGGTCTCGGTGTTCCAAAAGTAGTATGCCGATGAGGCGGGATCGTGGCAGCGCTCCCACGCGCCCCAGGCGCACCACTCGGACTCTGCGGCGATGCTTTGCGGCGCGCTTCCGTCCGTTGGGCCGCTCTCGTCCTCGTCCTCGTCGTCGTGGTACGCACCGAGCAGCCCTAGCAGCGGATTGGCGGCGGCGGCTTCTCGTTGTGGATTGGCAGCCGGATTGGCAGCCGGTGCCGGCGCCGCGGCGCCGTCGGGCGGCGGCGGCGGCTCCTCGTTGTGCGAGGACGGCGGCACGGCGGCGCTCATGCCGGCCAGGTCGAGCACCGGCCGGCGCCCGGCCCAGCGTTTGCCCATTCTTTGTGTATAGGTGGGCCCTGTCGAGTAGACGACCCGCCCGCCCAGCTCTTTTTAGAGGGGCGTCTCAGGAGCGTGAAGAGCCGAAAAGAAATCGCTTGCTCTGACAACAACACGGTGTTTTTTTCTTTCTTAGGCACGGGACTGGCGCGCACAAGAAATTCGACACGGAGCGCCCTCGAGGAGAGGAGCACTTGGAGCACTTGGAGTGCAGTCATCAACCGCACATCCAGGGCCGGGGAGCTAAGAAGCGCACCCAGCGGGCCGGATGATTGGCATCGGGTTGCGGGCAAGAGAGCCCTAGCCCCGGGGGTGCGCGTTCGCAGGGAAAGGGCCTTAAAGTAAACACAGGTCTCCGAGGGTTGGTTCCGTGTACCGGGTTTCCCCTTAACTTCAGAACGCCCCCTCTACTCGGAGCTAGTAGACATGACACTGTACACCACTCACGTACACAGGTCCTCACTCAGCATCCCGTCTCAGGGAGCGCGCCGGATTTTTGGAAGCACATGCAGGTCGGATACAAGTTGGGTCAGGACGGCCGTCTGTGCGGACAAGATATCGTTGAGGGCCTTTGCCTGCTCCTCGCCCTGCGCCTTGAGTGCGTCCTTGAGTGCCTTTGCCTGCTCCTCGCCCTGCGTCTTGAGTGCCTCGATCTGCACTGAGATTTCCTTGAGTGCCTTTGCCTGCCCCTCGCCCTGCGTCTTGAGTGCGTCCTTGAGTGCCTTTGCCTGCCCCTCGCCCTGCGCCTTGAATGTGTATTTGACATGCGTCTTGAGTTGGTACTCTTTGTAGGAAGCGTGGGCTGTGCATGCAGAGGAACGTGAGACGCTACAAGCGTTCCTGGCGAAGAAAGAAGCATCGAAACACTGCCAGTCCCAAGCGAGGTGATGGCGAACAGTCGCATCAGACTCGAGCCTCCGCCACTCCACCCCCGAGGGCCGCAAGCCACTTGGAAGCGTAGCCTTTCGCGAGTTTTTGTTCGGAATGCGAACTGGCCCAGAGGCTACACTGAGTTCGTTAAGCATTGCCTGCCAATCCTCCCGCAAGCGCTCGACGCGGCCAACAAAGTGCAACCGAGCCACCCCCTGTTGCCGATCGAAGTTGTAGCCTGAGACCTGTGGGCGCAAGTGGTCGCGCGCGCAGTTGCGCATGCCTGTCGCCCAAGACTTCAAGCGCCAAAGACTGAAATTCTTGAGTTTTCCCAGCTGACTCGTGTTCCGGAAGGGGCCTAACCCGAACGATCCTTGAAGGTCATCCCGAAAAAATAGGTCGAGCATCAGCTTGACGTCGTCTGCATTGGCCAGGACATGACCTGAGCCAAGGAGTGAAACACCAGGCTGTGTTAACATCAAGCAGTGATGTAGCTGACCAGCAGCCGAGATCAGCAGCTGCAGCGGCTCGCGAACGAAGGTGAACTCAAATGGCTTCAACGCAAGCGCCTTGCTGAGGTTCGTGATCCCAGAAAGTCGGAATGGTGGGCGTCGGAGCAGATGCATAATACTAGTGTGCGCCGCCTTTGGTGTCACCCAATAAATTACGGAGCGATCTCCGCCCGCTACATCAAAGTGTAGCCATTCTCGGACACCCTGCTCCATCAGTGAGCGCGTTGTTCGTGAAGCGGCTGACCAGGTCGGGCGGCGGTGACAACGGCGGCTGTCCCACAAGCTGCAACGCTCGCATTCTGGCAGCTGCAGACCCTTCCCCTCCATGGAGCAGGCTACCTCGTTGCGGGATCGGCAATGGCGTCCTGTCCTGATTATGGCAGGCCCGCAGCACTGGCGAGCGCCTCCAGGTCTCTGCGAGCAGCCGCGCCCTCCGCACGTGCCGCACGTCGCATTGCAGCAGAACTGGCGGGTCGGGTCTGCGACACCCGCCAGGCACAAGCCCTCGCCGGGTAGTGGCATGATACAGTATTATGCGGCGGTGGTCGCTAAGGCGTTCGCGCCGCTCACAGACCTGACAGCAATATTGCAGAAGTACGTGGCGCCATTATTAACTCCTGCTAAGAAATACTGGTGGCGGCGTGCCGTCCTCACGTCCCTCCCTTGGGTTGTCTGTTTTCTTTCTTTTTTTCTGGAGTCGAGCCCTTGCGGTGAAAGATCTTTCTTTTTCGCGAGAAATCGGTCCGACCATACGTCGCAGCCGCCGAGCCTGCGCCACAACCCAGCTTGTGCCACGACTTGACCTTTCTTTCCTTTGTTTGTAGGTCAGTCAGGCCCGGCTTCCTCGTGGGACGTGGCATGCAACTCTCTCTCAGACTCGCTCCCCCGCCCCCCGGGCCGCTTGTCTCTATCCGCGTTCCGGTGGTCTCAGGCCCAGTGAAGCAGATGGTAGTGCACTGGTCTAACTCGGATCCTGCTTGCTGAACAAGCAAGTTCCTCTTTCTTTCTTGTAGCTCGTGCTCGATCGGTCACACCGCCATCACCGCCGGGGAGCGGGGAGAGGGGGGGCGACACTGCCTCAGCAGCGTGCACCTCGATCCTGTACCGTGTTTGCTATGGACCCCCCCCAATGACCACACCAGAGAGGGAGGGCGAGACGATCGAGGGGTCCCGTACCATGGTCCATGCGGAATCGACCCCGTGCAAGCCCCGCAGAGGTGCGGGCGAGAGGGCGGCCCGAGCCCGAGAGGGCCCGCCCTCGACCTTGCTCTACATGGTAACGGATAAGAAAAGAAACACCCCCGGACCGGGACGCCGGCGGTCGAGTCGGGACACGCTGTGGTTCAGACGTCCCCCCCCTCGACGCAGTCGAGTGACTGACATGAATAGGGAGGAGAAAGTGTCCCCCACATATCACCACAGACGCAGCACAGGGGCTCCAATCCTGTCCGCCGGGGCCTCGGCTAGATCTCCAGTGGGGAGTGCGAGGGCTGGATCGACTGCAGCGAGAGTGTGGGTTGTGGACCGTCCAGGGATAGCGTGTGGCATAGATGTTCTCCTGGAAGTAGAGAGGCTGATGTCTCTCGCCCTGCAGGAAGGAGAAACTCGGACGGGAGAGTGAAAACTCCTCCCTGCGGCATGTGCGCAGAACGGGTTGCGCAATGTGCGGCATCGTGTTGAGGGCTCGGGAGGGCAACGACGGCAGCGTTGCCGAGCTTGTACAGGGGCCTCAATCCTGTCCCCGATGGGGTGCGCCTCTCGCCGCGCGCGTAGCAGTCGGCGCGCGGGTAGCCTCAGAGATGCGCAGAGCGAGATGCGGTTATCAGCAAACCAAGCCCTGGGCTTGGATGGGCGCGGCGAAGCCGCGGCGCAGTGGATAGCGTGAAGAACTCGAGATCGCTGGGATCTTGAGCCGCCGCTACCACGTGCAAGCCCCGCAGAGGTGCGGGCGAGAGGGCGGCCCGAGCCCGAGAGGGCCCGCCCTCGACCTTGCTCTACATGGTAAGAAAAGAAACACCCCCGGACCGGGACGCCGGCGGTCGAGTCGGGACACGCTGTGGTTCAGACGGACCCTATCCAGTCAGTGCTCAAGTGCTCAAGTGCTCTATCCTTCAGCGACGCGGTGTGAACGTAAAAGTAAAAAGCACGGGTTCAGGAAGGAGAAAGACCGAGAGCGATATGCCATGTGAGCCTTGCTTTGTTTCCTTGGCCAGCTCAGAAAAAGTATTTAGACAAGACAACTCTCTCTCACAGCAGACAGGCTCGACACAGGTGCGAACTGGCGCGTGCTAGTACTATCACCGGCACACCACCGGAGCCGCAGAAAAAGTAACTTCCCAAATACGGCGGCCTTCCTTCTTGAGTGCCTCGCGCGAGACGCTGCACGGTGCTGCGCCGTCTGCTGCGCCGCCTGCGCCGCCCTTCCACATGGGGTGGCTCACGACGCTCTTCTCTCCTCAGCAGCGGGCGCTCGGCCTCGCTGTCCGGCGAGGAGACACGCGCGGTTTCTTGCGCGCACTCGACTCGGCGATGAGTGGCAAGCTCGGTGTCATGGGCGGTTTCCTCGACGGCACGGCCGCCTATGTCCTCTCGTTCACGTGGCACCAGCTGCTCTCCATCTACATCTTCAACCTCCACCCTCGCCCGTGGGGCGGTGGTGGAGAGCAAGCCTCGTCAATCGCGATGCTGCGCTTCGCGGCGGGTCTGTGCGTCGTCGCCGGGCTCGTCCAGCACCTCGCGCGCTCGTCTGTATGCGCGTCGCTGCCGGGCGCGGAGACGGTCCCGTCCATGACGGGCATGCTGGCCGGCTGGGCGGGTGGCGATACCTTTCTGCAGCTGTTTCGAGAGCTTCGCGCAGCGCGGCCCGAGCTCTGCGACATGCCGGCGGCGCTCAACGGGACAGCGGCAGCCGAAGCACTGGAGGCGCCGGACTGCACGCGGCTCAACCTCGCTCTGGCGGCGCTCGTGACGGTGGGCTCGACGCTGCTCATCACGCTGCTCAAGCCCTTCACGCAGTCGGTCGAGTGCGGCAGCGGGAGGCGGACTGCTGCGGCGAGGGCTGGGTCGAGGTAGCAGTGAATGAGGGAGAGAGTTTCATGGTAGGGTCGTCGACTGGCTCGAGGACTGGGTCGAGTCGATCTGGCAGCTGGTCTCCAAGGCGGCAGCCACTACGGTGATGGTCGTCTGGACGTCCGTCCTCACAAAGGCTAGACATTTCCTAGACACTTCCTAGACACTTCCTCGTCTGGACGTCCGTCCTCACAAAGGCGCGCAATCTCGGGCAATCTCGGGGAATCTCGGGTCACCTCGCATCTTCGGTGGTGGTCGGCCTGGGCATCGGTCCTCCACAAATCCGCGGCGAGCCCCTCTCCTCCTCCTCCTCCCCTCGCCCCAGGCCGCCCCTCCCCCTGCGCAGATGGAGCTGCACGGCGTCGAGCCCGACCAGGGCGGCGTGACGACCCGTATCTACATCTTTTGGGCAATCTCGATCACCGCGGTCGGGTCAGCGGTGGCGACTTGGCTGGAGGCGATGGAGGAGTACTTCGTCGCAGAGGGCGCGGAGGCGACGGCGGCGGCGGCGGCGGCGCGCGACGGCGAGCCGGAGCTGGGCGAGCGAGCGAACACGGCTCGCGTGGCGGCGCTGGAGATGAAGGCAAAGAAGGACGAGGCGCTGGTCGAGTTCTCCAACCTCGCGCAGGCCGAGAGGAGCCGAGAGGGGCCGAGAGGAGCCGAGATGAGCCGAGGTGGGCCGAGAGGGGCCGAGATGAGCCGTAGATGGGCCGAGAGTACCCGAGGCCACGTTGCAGCGATGGCCCACGCGTGCACATCTCCGATGCTCCTCTCCGCGACCCGCCCAGCCGCGCCCACAGGCCACGCTCGGGTGGGTAGCGGGCTGCGCGTGGACGGACGTCGTGTGCGACCTCGTCCCCACCCTGTACGCCAAGCCGACGCTGCACGTCGCGCTGCAGAACCTCGCCGTCACTCTCGCCCTCACCGCCGGATGCGTCCTCTGGCTCTGCCTTGTCGGCGGCGGCGACGGCGCCATCTCGAAGGCCGCGCCCAGTCAGAGAGGGCTCTCATCTCGGAAGATCTCGGGTGATCTCGGATGATCTCGGTCGATCTCGGCCTAGGACCGCGCCCAGTCAGAGAGGGCTTTCATCTCGGGCGCGATGGCCTTCTTTGTCGGATGGGGATGGGTGCCCGCTCTCCCCGCCCCCACCCCACCCCACCCCACCCCCTCTCTGCGGCCTTGAGGCTCTGTCGCGCCGCGGCAGGTCCTCGTCTTGCGCGACACGTTCGTCCCCTTTGGCTGGCTCATCGACGAGCAGGTGGAGTCGCTGGTCGCTCGAGGCGAGGGAGCGCAGCGCGCGCTGCGAGCTTGCGAGCGGTACTCTCTTGACGCCTCTAGCTGCCCGCAGGCGAGGAGGCGCAGCGCGCGGCGCCGCCGGGCGCCTCCTCCGTCTCTGCGGTGGCGGGTCGCTTCTTGGAACCTTCTTGGAACCTTCTTGGAACCTTCCTGCAGGCGCCTCCTCCGTCTCTGCGATGGCGGGTCGCTTCCTCGCCCGCGACGGGCAGGGCGCCACTCTCGCCGTGCTGCTCTTCGCTCCCGCCATGACGGTCCTCTTAGACATTTCCTAGACACTTCCTAGACACTTCCCGCGATGACGGTCCTCTTCGCCCCTCGCCGAGGCGATGCGCCTCCCCCCCTCCCCCCGCTCACCCTTGTCGGCTGTGCGCAGGTCCTCTTCTTCCTCGTCAAGGCGCGGCTGCTCCTAGACATTTCCTAGACACTTCCTAGACACTTCCTCGTCTTTCTCGTCAAGGCGCGGCTGCTCCTAGACATTTCCTAGACACTTCCTAGACACTTCCTCGTCTTCCTCGTCAAGGCGCGGCTGCTCCTAGACATTTCCTAGACACTTCCTAGACACTTCCTCGTCTTCCTCGTCAAGGCGCGGCTGCTCGAGCTGAGCCGGAGGTCGCGAGGCCTCGAGCAAACCTACTCCGAGCTCTCGCTCTCCTTCGCCGACTTCTCAACGAAGAGGCGTGGCGCGCCCGCACCGCCAGCAGCCCGCGGCTACAACCGCCTCTCTGACGCCGAGGCGCCGGCGATCGCCGCGGCCGCTGCTGCGAGGCCGCCGGCATTCGGCGCAGCGCCGGCGGCGCGGCCGCCGGCCGGGAAGGAGCGAACGAGAACGGCGGCCACGGCGTCTGCGCCACCTGCTGTGAAGCCCAAGCGCCGGTATGGCCTCGTGCCGCTTTCCGTGCGCGGATTCGGCGGCAAGAAGGGGAAGAGGTAGCTCTAGAGAAAGACGGCTAGATATAGACGGGTCGGCACCCAGATGATCATGGGTACTCATGCGCTGTGGCCGCTCTGTACACACGCATTGGACACAGACACATACATGAACATGATAGACACCTCACAACAGCGCAGCTTTCATGTCGGTGTCCATGTCCTATTATAACACAGACACACACACCGTGTGTGCGTGTAGCTCTACCTCTAGGTGTATAGCTCTACATTTGCACCACATGGTGCCACACAAAAGTCAAAAGCAATCACTTTTTAAACCGCCGTTTGCGTTTCGTCACACATTGTTTGCGAATTCCGGGGGGGAACGGGTGCTCGCATCAAATAATACAGAACTCTCAGAACTCTCGCGTTCTCCAGAACCACACACGCGCGGCCACTTCGCTTCCGCAAACCTCACCCAGACACTCTCACACGCTGCGATAAAGGCGCCTGAGACTGCCTCCCATCCCGCAACCGCACAGTGCACTTCTCTCGCCTCTTTGTTTGGACTTCCACGCCAGCAACGTTGGCTTCGGTTCCTTGTGCCGGCGGCTGCACTGGCTCACCCTCCGCCTTCAATTGATAGTCGAAGCATCGCTTAATGGTTGCGGCGGCAGCGGGAGCTGGCGCGAGAGCCACTCGACAGCAACGAGGACTGCGATGGAGATGGACGAAGCGCGCGCCGCCTGATTGTCCGGGGGAGAGCTCAATGTGATGCCGGCGTGCTCAATCCAGCTGGTGGGGGAGAGGCGGGTGGAGAGGCGGGTGGAGAGGCGGGTGGAGAGGCGGGGGGGGAGGCGGGGGGAGAGGCGGGGGGAGAGGCGGGGGGAGAGGCGGGGGGAGAGGCGGGGGGAGAAGCGGGGGGAGAGGCTCTCTGGCCGAAGCGCCTGCACGACAGCTGCGGCGCGCCGCAGCGATCCGGAGACGGAGCGAAGCAGCGCCTTTTTGCACAGCGAGCGCGGCCTCCCGGGAGGGGGCGGGCAGGGGACTGGGGAGGGCGGAGCGGGGGCAGGAAGGGGGCAAGGGAGGGGGCGGAGGTGGGTGAGCGCCTCC
This sequence comes from Emiliania huxleyi CCMP1516, assembly GCF_000372725.1. Classification (NCBI taxonomy): domain Eukaryota; phylum Haptophyta; order Isochrysidales; family Noelaerhabdaceae; genus Emiliania; species Emiliania huxleyi. The sequence continues at coordinate 61,283 of NW_005201403.1, read as the reverse complement.
TCGCGCTCAAGAGCGGCACGCGCCGCGGCGTTGGCGCCGTTGCGCCACCCGCCGCGCGTCGCGGCGCGAAAGCCCTCTTCGAAGCCGCACGCGAGCGAGCGCAGACAGCGAGGCAGCACCGGCTTGAGGCAGAGAGCGTGCAGCAGCGCGCCACTCGCGACCATCGATGGGAGCCGCATCAAAGCAAAGAGCGCGGGCGGCACCGAGCTGCTGGCCGGCGGCGGCGGTGCAAGGCCGCGGGCGGCGGCGGGGGCGCCGAGCAGCGCGGGGAGTGTCGCGGCGGCGGTGGCGACTAGGCGCGAGAGGGATGTGTCGGCGAGGACGGCGAGGAGGGAGAGGTACGCGCCTACGGGACGTGTCCTGGACACGTCCTCGCCATGTGCTGGGCGGCGCGGGAGGAGCGAGAGGCGCGAGCCGAGAGTCCACAGAAACCAAAGGAACGGGGACAAGCCGCGGGCGAGGTGGAGGGCGAGGGAGGCGGCGAACCCGCCCACCCGCGCGCCGCCGACCGCCGCCGCCGCCGCCGCGGCCTCCGCCGCCTTGTCGGGGGAGTCCGCCTTGGTGCCCGCGGCCCCGCCCTTCGGCTTGTTTGGCTGGCCTGCAGGAAGGCTCCAAGAGGGTTCCAAGAAGGCTCCTCTGGGCCCCGCCCTCCGGCTTGTACGGCTGGCCCAAGGGCCCAAGGGCGCGCCTCGAGGGCCCAGGCTGCCGCTCGCCACAGCGCGAGCGGCGGAGGCGCCGAGCGCCCAGCCCAGCCGCGTGGCGAGGGCGCCGGGCGAGCGCACATCCGCGCGTGCCGACCGCTCGCCCAGCGCCGCCTCGAGCGCTCCGGATGCCGCGAGCGACGAAAGGGCCGCCGCCGCCGCCGCCTCTGGTCCCTGCGCGTGCGAGCCTGCGGCGCCGTCGCTGCCGCGGCGGGTGGGCTCGACCGGCACGCCCGACGCCGCATCCACCACCTCCACCTCATCGACCAAGGCCAGCCAGCTACCAGCCAGCCGGCTGCCACCGCCCTCCGCCTCGGCGGGGCGCTCAGGCGCGGCGGTGCGGTTGCCGGCGGCCGCCCGCAGCTGGCACACCTCCCTCTCCTCGTCGTCGAGAAGGAGGTCGACCACGACCGCCAGACGCACCCCCTCCCTCCCTCCCCGACTCGCCTCTGCCTCCGCCAGGCCCGCCTCCGCCCCGCCGGCCGCCTCGGCAGCCGGCCCTGCGACAGAGGGCCAGGCGAGCGCCGGCGGCCGGCTTGTCGGGCGGAGCCGGACCGTGTCTCCGACGCGAGGCACCTGGGTGAGGGAAGCTAGGTGAGGGGGCGCCGGCTGAGCCAGCTGAGCGGCTGTGCGCCCGCGTGGTGAGGGAGAGGGAGGAAAAGAGAGACGTGAGGCACCTGCTCCGCGGCCGTCACCCTCTCCATCTCGGAGAGGAGCCCTAACCCTAACCCTAACCCTAACCCTAACCTGCTCCGCGGCCGTCACCCTCTCCATCTCGGAGAGGAGCCCTAACCCTAACCCTAACCCTAACCCTAACCCTAACCTGCTCCGCGGCCGTCACCCTCTCCATCTCGGAGAGGAGCCCGCGCCAGCGGCGGCAGGCGGGGAAGTCCACGATGCACTCGTCGCCCGAGAACCTCAGGAGCGTGCCCACAGCGCCGCGCCGCACGCCGCCCCACTCATACCGCGGCCGGCTCACCTCGGCCCGGACGCGAACGCGATCTCCCGCCGACGGCTCCACCATCACGGCGGCCCCACTGGTGTCAGGCCCGCTCACATCGCGGCCGCCGAGCACTCTGCCCGAGCCAGCGCCCCTCCGCTCGGCCGTCGCACCACCGCTGCCCTCTCCCTCAGCCGGGGAGGCGAGGGCGACCACGCGAGACTCGAGCGTCTCCAGCAGCGACTTTAGCTCCCGGAGTGACGCTGCCGAGGCGCCCTCCGTGCCGCCGCCGCCGCCGCCGCCCTTGGCGCCACCGCGGAGCTTGACCAGCGCCGCTTGCTCGCCATGGCGTGCCAACGAGAACACCAGCCACCACATTCGGCGACTGTCTGGGACGGGAGGCGGAAGTCGAAAGCGCGCCGCAGCTGTGGGCGCGCTGGAGGTGTTTTTTTTGCTCGGCTAGTCCGAGCTGGCTGTGTGTCTTGTGAGCTTGTTTGTGTCTGTGTGTCGCTCGTGCGTGTCGTCATCATCTGTCTCGCGTCCACCCATACCGCGTTGGTGTCCAGTCCGAGCCTGGCTGTTCTTCGCCTTTCTACCTACCTACCTACGAGCCTGACTGTTCTTCACCTTCCTACCATACATAGACAGAACCTCACAGTCACGAGCACGACGTCGCACACAGACACACGCTGGCGATTTGGGAGGGGGGGGCATAACGTTTGCAAACACGATACAGGATCGAGGTGCAACACGCCGCGCGTGAGCTCCGTGAGCGTGACGAGGCGTGTGCCGTGTGTGTGGTCTGTGGAGAAGTGTACCTTACTTTTTACCTTACCTTAACTGTCGACAGGAACCGAAGGGCCGCCTTAGTCCTTTCTCCCACGGGGTCGCCCCGGGAAACGCGCCAGCTCCAGGGCGTCACGTCCGGCTTCACGTCCAGCTCGTCCGTCTCGATTCTCTCGAAGCGTCACCAGCGCGCCGCCCCCCCGCTGACCGAGACGAGGCGCCGCCAGTCCGCGGGGTCGCTCTCGCGCACCACGCCAAACGGCGCGAGCACCGCGCTCCAGTCGGCGGAGCTCACGACGCCTTGCCCCTTGGGGAATTTTGGGCCCGGGATCCCCTGGGCCCCAGCAGGTTGGGGGTCAGATTTTGGAGGCCCCCCCCCCCCCCCCCCCACCCCCCCACCCGCCCCACATCCAACGCGTGTCGCAAAGCGAGGCGTGCCCGCACACACAGGGCGATGCTACACGGCTGCGGCACGAGAGCGGCGCTCATGGAGCGAGACGTCGCTCCAGCCACTGGGGAACGCGTCTAGATCCTCACAAACTAGCTCGCCGGCACAAAACGCCACCCGGCTTGAGTGGGCGTCCAAGGTCACCGAAGCGGCTTCACTATGCTCCGCATTCCAACGCACCGAGTCGTACGAGACGCGCGGACGCTCGGTGAGCTGCTGCCTGCCGCCCGAAGCGGGAGCGACGCGCACGACGCGCAGCGGAGGCGCCCCCTCGTCCGCCTACGGCATCGACACGGGGTTCGCCACCGTGCTGTGCATCCAGAGCACCTGCGGGAAGTGCTCGGGCCGCCGTACCTTCTGCAACCTTCTCCTCTGAGTGTGGACTGTCTTCGGCAGCCGCATAGGCGGCGCAGCTAACCATGGCAGCTAGCCCGCAGGGGGAGCGGGAGGAAGGGGGGGGGCGGCACAGGGAGAGCGTTTTCGCACCATTTCATTTTGCCTGCCGCTGCGGCGTGCCTCCGCTCCATCGCCCTCTTTGCGATAGATCTGCTGAATAGCCCGTCCAGCGGGCAGAACTGGCCGTCCTCGCCACTCTGACGCCTCCCGCATCTAAGGCTCCTGCGCCGTCCGCGCGCACCGGATCGCCGTCTGCACCGCCAACTCGGCGAAGTCCTCCCGCGGCAGCACGCCGCCGCCGAATCCCGTCCCCTCGGCCGCCCCCTCGGCCGCCGCCCGCAGCGCCGCCGCCGCCTCTCTCGCGCGCGCGGCCCGCTCCCTCGCCGCCGCCGCCGCCTGCGGCGTAGCCGCGGCGTAGCCGCCGTCGCCGCCGCCATCCCCGCCGCCGCCGCCGCCGTCCGCAAAGGCGGGCGACGCGTCCCGGACAGCGAGCGGCCCCTCTAGCACGCCTACGGGGGGTGGCTGCCTGGCAGGCTCCTAGGACGGACCTAGCGCATGCCCTACGTCGACATGCCCCTCCAGCACACGCCTTCGTGGTCCTGGAGCTGGCCGCACGTCCAACCGGCCGTGCTGCGCAGCGCGATCCCGTCCTCGGGCGCCAGCAGCGTGAGGCGCAGCGCGCCGCTCCGCCCTGCGCCCTCGAGAAGCGCGCCGCTCTCCGCCGCCGCGTCGGAGTCGGCGAGCACGTAGCAATGCACGGCGCCGCGAGACTCTGCGACCTCGAGCAAGGCTGCGAGGTCGAGCGGAGGGGCGGCACCCGCCGCTCCGCCGAACGGACTGGGCAGGGAGGAGAAGGGGTTGGGGAACGGCAGCTGCAGGCCGGGTGCTGCGGAGCGTGGTTTCGTCGCGTCGATGAAGAGCAGGCATCCGTCGATCCGGCGAGTGTTTATGTACTCGAGGTCGAGCTGGTCGGCACCGGGCACGCTTGCCATGGCGAATTGCTGCCACAGCACGCCGCGCAGGCGGCCCTGGTCCGCGACGGCGGCGATGGGATCCTACAATCGCGAGAGTGCGGATCGGCGGCGATTTTTGTGCTTGGGTTGCTTGGCGATTGTTGCGGCTCCTTTGAGAGTCGCGTGCCCGGCAGCGTCGCCGCGCGCTGCAACTTGCCGTAGACTAAGTGGCCGGTGTCGCCCCCGGTGACGACGGCTCGCGGCTTGCCCAGCAACGGGCTGCGCGGCGCGGGCAGCACCGCGAGGGTGCCCAACATGGTGCCCACCACCAACATGCTGCCTGGTCGTTATTATAACCTACTCTCGTGAGCTGTGAACAGACGCACTTGACATTGGGGGCAAGTACCCAAATCCGCTAGGTTGGGCGTGCTTTCACAGCCTCACGAGAGTATATTATAACCCCGAAGGGTTATGGGGGGTTTACGAGGTGTGAAGCATGCCCTGCTGTGGAGCAGAGCCTGCTGGCGCACCGGCCGGCGATACTAACTCAGCGCGCCGCGAGAGGCGAATCTGGGCGACTTTGGAGGCGCAGTTCTCGAGGTTGCCGTCGACGATTGATGTCGGGTAAATTGTCACTCACTGCCGTCCGGGAACGTCTTCTCTCAGCAGGCCGAGCGCCGTGGCATCGCGCTGCTCGCAGCGCTGTCGCGGCGCCGAGAACCCCCAAAACTCGCGAGACCTCGATACTAACAAAGACTACGATACTGGGGGTAGCTCAGAGAAAGTTAGGTGAGAGGTGGGTGGGCAGGTGCGCGGCGTAAGCGCGAGGCGTGGCTCTGCCTCTGGCTGTGGTGTGTATGGCTCTGGTACGGGAACCTCGTTAAAATCCCTGTGTGGTGGCGGCGTGCCGTCCTCCCATCCCTCCCTTGGGTTGGCTGGTTTCTTTCTTTTACGGGAACCTCGATCGTCTCGCCCTCCCTCGCTGGTGTGTAAAGGGGGGGGGGGGGGGGCATAACAAACAAGGATCGAGGTGCAGAGACGTCGACGGTGATTGATGGCGGTGTGACCGATCGAGCTACAAGAGGAGCTTCTTGTTCAGCCGCTGAAGCCCTGGTCTGACAGCCTGACAGCAAACCCCAGACAGCGCCTGACAGTGCCCGACAGCCTGACAGCGCTGACAGCACTTTCTCTGACAGCCTGACAGCACGTATCTGACAGCCTGACAGTAGAGTCTGACAGTCGAGGTGACCCGTCGCTGTCAGGCCCTAACGTGACAGCCTGACAGCTGCCTGACAGCCCGACAGCACACAGTGGCCTGACAGCAGCGCTGACAGCCCGACAGCAGCACAGACCGTACAGAGACCCCGTAGAGCCTCTTTCTTGTGCCTAACTCTTCAGGGGCCCTACAGCCATATGCCTACGGCGTCTGGGTGGGGGTGGCCGCCGCCGTCTGTGCCGCCGCCGCCGCCTGCGCCTGCGCCGCCATCTGCGCTCCCCAGGCGGCCGCCGCCGCCGGCGTGATCACGCCGTAGGAGGCAGAGTAGAGGCTAGAGTATGTGTAGTAGAGTCCTGCTGGTCTCCTCCTGATAGTGTTATAAGTGTGGCTGGTGTGTGTCAGAGCCTGACAGCACCCCGATAGCACCACCTGACAGCACCCGACAGCAACAGCCCAACGTCTGACAGCAGCAGCAGCCTGACAGCTCCGACAGCTCCGACAGCGTCTGGCAGCAACACCCGACAGCTCCGACAGCACCCGACAGCTACAGATCACCTCGACTGTCAGACACGCACCCGACAGCACCTGACAGCACTGACAGCACCTGTGACAGCTGGTCTGACAGAGGCACCTGGCAGTGCCTGACAGCTGCCCGACAGACCGACAGATCACCTGAAGCACCTGACAGCCTGACAGCCAGGGCTCAGTTCAGCCGATGATCAGGGATAGTCGGATGCACTGCCTCACTGGGCCTGAGATCACCGCACTTCCCTGAGCGTCACAGCTCGGTGATCGCGCCGGCCGGACACCACTCTAGTGTCTAGACGGCCGTAGGTTCCGGGCATTTGAACGCGACCTTCGGGGGCGAAGACATGGGCTTTATGGCTCAGACTGGACTTGTCTTCTTCTTGGTCCCTTCTCTGTGATGCCCTAGGGCTAGGGCCTAGCGTAAAGCCGTAGGCCACACCTCTGGGCCTTACCCCTTATAGCCCTTACGTGGGGTCGCGGGGTGGGCGGTGGGGTTCTACTTCTAGGGGCCGGGCAGAGGTGGTTCGGTTCGTCCCCCTTTAAAGCGCTAAAGCGGGGCCCGAAGTGCGAAGAACCTTAAAGAGGTGCGACGCACACGCACGAGAACCATACCACGCCTCTCACCCTGGCTCACACGACACACCAAATCTGCACAGACCCCTTGGTGTCGGGAGCTCGGGGCAAACAGTCTCGGCGACGCTCTCTACCTCTCTTCGGCGGCCAAACGGCGCGGTGCGTGGATTGCCGCGAGCTATTGAGCTGCCTGCCGCCCGGCTTGGGCGCTCCATCACGCCGGCGGCGGCGCGCCCGAGCACAAAAGGCCGATCGCGGCGGAGAGCGTGCTGACCGCCGTCTCGTGGTCCCGGAACTGGAGTGCCGAGATGGCGGACTGGCAGAGCCCGATCGCCTACAAGCGATGCCACGCGGCGTCCGGACGCCCTCCCGAGGCGCCGCAGCTGCACCCGCCCGCCTCGCCTCCCGCGTCTGCGATGCCGTCGGCTTGAAGCCGCTCTGCAGCGGGGGCGGCGCTGCAAAATTGTACGGCGGCACCGGCGGCACCGAGCTGCCCGGCGTGCCTACACGGAGCGGCAGACAGCGGTCGGGTTCGGGGGCGGGCGCGAGACTGGTGCGGCGACGGCAAGCCGCCCGGCAGAGCGGAGGACCCGCGCGCACTCGGCGTTTCTAGAAGGGGGGGGGGGGGGAAGCACGGGAGGGGCCGATGGGTAGGGGCGGTGGCTTTAAGCGCTCTTGCGGCGGCGGCGCGGCGCACCCGGCAGGTTTGGGACCGGCGGGGGCGGCGGCAGCGCGTCGTAGCTCCCTCTCCCGGAGGGAGGCGCCTCGGGCAGCGAGAGGTACGAGGGCGGCGCGTCGCCTGGGCGGGGGGGGGGCACGAGGGGCGGAGGTCAGAGGCGCGGGGGAGGCGGCGCAGTGGCGGGCAGTCGAAGGCGGAGGCTTGCACCGGGCGGAGGCGGAGGCGGGTAGTCGGGTGGCGGCGGGTCCGGGTCGCCTGAGGCGGCGGCAGGAGCGCCTTGGGCGCGAGGGAGGGGGGAGGCGCCGCGGCGGCGGAGGTGGCGCGGGGTGGCGAGTTGCGGGCGACATCAGGCCGTGGCGGCGAGACTGCTGGCGGAGGCAGTGGTGGGCTGGGGCGAGGCGCGCCGACGGGGTCCGAAGAGGCGTCTGCTGCGACGGGGGGCTCGGTGCCGGGCGGCGGAGTGACTGGGCGACCCTCCTTCGTCGCCTTTGCAATCTTGACGAAGCGCACCTGCGGCGGGGCGAGAGGCAGAGTGGCGGCGGAGCAGAAAGAGACTTCAGCACGTGTGCGTGCGTGCGTGCGTGAGTGTGTGTGTGTGTGTGTGTGTGTGTGTGTGTGTGTGTGTGTGTGTGTGTGTGTGTGTGTGTGTGTGTGTGTGTGTGTGTGTGTGTGAGTGAGTGAGTGAGTGAGTGAGAGAGAGAGAGAGAGAGAGAGAGAGAGAGAGAGAGAGAGAGAGAGAGAGAGAGAGAGAGTGCATGAGAAAGAGAGAATGGCGTCAGAGCTGTTGCCACGTTTTGCTTGATCTTGTCTGATCTCGGCTGCATCTCGGCTCCGTCGCGCCTTTGCGTACTTGATCTTTTCCTCGAGGTCGAGCGGCAGCTCTCCAAACTGCTTGCACGCCTGCGGGAGGCAGCGGCCTCGGGCGCTGGGTTTGAGGCGCCGTTGCGGAGAGATGGCCGGTGGGCTGGAGAGGCGGTGGGCTGGAGAGGCGGTGGGCTGGAGAGGCGGTGGGCTGGAGAGGCGGTGGGCTGGAGAGGCGGTGGGCTGGAGAGGCGGTGGGCTGGAGAGGCGGTGGGCTGGAGAGGCGGTGGGCTGGAGAGGCGGTGGGCTGGAGAGGCGGTGGGCTGGAGAGGCGGTGGGCTGGAGAGGCGGTGGCTGGAGAGGCGGTGGGCTGGAGAGGCGGTGGGCTGGAGAGGCGGTGGGCTGGAGAGGCGGTGGGCTGGAGAGGCGGTGGGCTGGAGAGGCGGTGGGCTGGAGAGGCGGTGGGCTGGAGAGGCGGTGGGCTGGAGAGGCGGTGGGCTGGAGAGGCGGTGGGCTGGAGAGGCGGTGGGCTGGAGAGGCGGTGGGCTGGAGAGGCGGTGGGCTGGAGAGGCCTCGAGCACGTGGCAGGCCGCCAGGAAAGCCTGCCCAGGGAGGGGGGGGCGGCGAGGTTAGCGCTGGGGCTGGACGCGAGGGTGGCTGGCGGGTCACCTTGCCGGTGCGCATGTCCGACTTGCCCGCCCGGTCGGCATCGTCCGCCTGCAAAGCGTGGCGCGATGGTGGCGCGGCGGGTTGGCTGTGAGACAAGGCTGTGAGACAAGGGTTAGGGTTAAGGTTATCAAGCCGCCTTGAGGAAGAGCTCCTGACCGAAGTTCTCCACCACCGCGGCCGCGTCGTCGAGGTCGCCCAAGCCAGCCTTCTCCTGTTGTGCAAGGGTGCGATGGGCTGGGAACCGCTGCTGTCACGCCGGGGCACGCGGCAGGCGGCACTCCTTTTCGAGATCATCCATCAGCCCGAGAACATAAACCATGTCCTCCTTGGGCACCGTCGATCGCAGCCGCATCGCCTCCTACAGAGAGAGATACGGACAGGCGGGGTGGCGGTGAGGACGCGGATCTGTGCGCTGTCCAGCCGGCGCACCTGCAGCGCGTAGAGGCGGCAGTGGTAGGCGACGATCGGGTCCCGCGCCTTGATCTCCGAGCCGCGATCGAGATAGGGCTTGATGGCCTTGAGTGAGGCGGGTGGGGCTGCCATGAATGTTCACGTGTGGGCTGATGGCCGTCGATAGCAGCTCGCAGAGGAGCAACGGGCCGATTATAGAGCGCCGGCCGACGCCGAGGCGGCGAAAAGAATTAACTTCCGAATCACTCCATGCCCTAGTTTCGCACGACTGCGCACAGGCCAAGCGTGGTTCACCGTGGACCGTAGGATAGTGCCGGCAGACGGAGACGACAAACAACTCTCTCCTCTCCCGAGTGCCGAGACGCGAGAAAGTAGCGTGTACAGTTGACGGGTTGTTTTCTGGTGGCAAGACCGCGTTCTAACTTCTATTTACAATTTAGGCTTTTGGGGGCCTACTCCGACTCGCACTCACTGTCATCACTCTCGCTCACACAAAACACTCCACGTATAGAAATCCCCCTCTCTGTCACGCACCTCCGTCCTTAGCTCGCTCCTTGGCGGCGCGGAGCGACGCGAGGTACGCCCCGAGCGCCGCCTGCGTGTCCGGCTGGCTGACGTTGTGGATGAACTCGTCGAGGTCCTCCGACTGCGCCTCGCGGAGCGCGGTGGCGGCGGGCGTGCGCAGCTGCCGCTTGAGCGCGACGCGCCTGCGCCGGGTGGGGCGTGCGGCGGGGCGTGCGTGAGTGAGGGCGGTGCGAGGGCGCGGCTGCGCGTCGGGGCGCGTCGCCCGCTCTCTGGGAGGGCGAGCAGCTCTGCCAGCTTGCGTGTCGCCGCGTTGGAGAGGCCGGAGAGGGGAGCCACCTGCAGAGGGGAGGCACGAGCCTGGTTGGGCGGCGGCCTGGGTGGGTCTCCCTGCCCCTCCGAAGAGAGGATGGAGGCGCGCACCTCGTCCACGAGCCCGAGCTCCGCCGCCTCCGCCGGGCGCAGCAGCTCGCCGAGCACCAGCAGCCTCTCCCCGCGCGAGGCGCCCACCCTGCCCAGCAGCATCGACGAGAGCCAGGGCGGCGGGGCTATCCCGAGCTGCGCCTGAGGCGCGGGCGGGGCGGGCGCTCTGTGCGGCGCCTCGGCGAGCGGCGGGCGGCGCCGCCGCGCCTCGTTGAGGCCGATGCCGTAGGAGCCCTCGACCATGACGCGGGCGTCGCAGGCCAGCGCGACCATGCAGCCTCCCGCGGGACAGTGGCCCGAGATGGCGGCGACGGTGGCGAGGTCGCTCGTCCAGAGCGCCAGCCACAGCTCCTGCACCGCCGTCCAGTAGTCGGCGAGGGCGTCGGGGTCGGGCTTGTGGAACGCGTGCAGGTCGAGGCCGGCCGAGAAGAGGCCGGGGAGCGCCGACCCGAGGAGGAGGCCTCGCACCTGCGGGTCGGCCTCCAGCTCGCCGAGGCACTGCCGCAGCTCCTCGCACACGCCTTGGGTCAGGGCGTTGACGGGACGGTGGTTCAGCGACACCGAGGCCATGCCGTCGGCCTTGCTCACGATGAGGGCCGACTTGGCGAGAGGCTGGGCCGCGGCGGAGCTCGCGAGCGAGCGGGCACGAAAACGTGTGGACGACACGCGTGTGAAGCGACCGCATCGAGGGCCGAACGTGCGAGGGCGTTGCCGGACCAGCATTCTTGCCCGGTTGGAGAAAAAGAATTCCGCGACGCCAGCAAGAGATAGAAAGAGGCAGACGCCCAAGGGTTAGGGTGGGCGACGGCTAGCACCACACTCCTCTCCTTAAAATCCCTGTGTGGTGGCGGCATGCCGTCCTCCCATCTCCCTCCTGCCTCCCTGGGCCTGGCGCCTTGGGGTTGTGTCTGTTACTGTTTTCAAAACTTTCTTTCTTTTGGGCACGGGACTGGCGCGCACTGGCACTAACACGAAAAAGAAAGCGGTGTGCCGAAAGAATACGGAGAAAGAAAACAAACGCAATAGGACACGATCTTCATCAGCTCCTCGTTCTCGCGCGTTGCTCCCCCGCCTCACCCCCGCTTCCTCCGCAGCTCGCCGCCTCCCCGTCCTCGGCGGCGGGTGGCGGGCTGCGGACCTCGTCGGCGAGGAGCAGGCAGAAGCCGATCGCGATGCCAGCGATGCCGACCGCCGCGGCGGGCGACGGCGGAGGCGCGTGCAGCAGCGACGCGAGCACGAGGGCGAGGGGCGTCGAGAGGAGGGTCCCGATCGAGATGAAGAGGGGGTGGGTGAGCGAGAGGCCGAGGGCGATGAGGAGGTTGAAGGCGACGTCGGCGGCGGCCCGGCCGGCGAGGAGCAGGGCGCCTCCCCCTCCGGCCGACGCGAGGTCGGAGGGCCAGCTCGGCTGGAGGGCGGAGAGGAGGGCCGTGCCGCACACGAGGCCATACCTGCGGGGAGGCTCCTCGAAGGCTCAGAGGAGCCTCCGGCAGGGCCTAGCAGAGCACACGCGGCGCCGCACCCTCCGAGCGGCACGAGGACGAGGAGCTCACTACAGAGCTAAGACAAGTGCTCTGCTACCAGAGGCCCGCACCCTCCGAGCGGCACGAGGACGAGGAGCTCACTACAGAGCTAAGACAAGTGCTCTGCTACCAGAGGCCCGCACCCTCCGAGCGGCACGAGGACGAGGAGCTCACTACAGAGCTAAGACAAGTGCTCTGCTACCAGAGGCCCGCACCCTCCGAGCGGCACGAGGACGAGGAGCTCACTACAGAGCTAAGACAAGTGCTCTGCTACCAGAGGCCCGCACCCTCCGAGCGGCACGAGGACGAGGAGCTCACTACAGAGCTAAGACAAGTGCTCTGCTACCAGAGGCCCGCACCCTCCGAGCGGCACGAGGACGAGGAGCTCACTACAGAGCTAAGACAAGTGCTCTGCTACCAGAGGCCCGCACCCTCCGAGCGGCACGAGGACGAGGAGCTCACTACAGAGCTAAGACAAGTGCTCTGCTACCAGAGGCCCGCACCCTCCGAGCGGCACGAGGACGAGGAGCTCACTACAGAGCTAAGACAAGTGCTCTGCTACCAGAGGCCCGCACCCTCCGAGCGTCACGAGGAAGAAGAGCAGCGCCGGAGGAGGGACGTCGCCAAACAGCCTGCGGAAGAGGACCTTGTACAGCGCCGCGCAGCCCGCCGCGCCAGCCACGCTCGCCGCGGCCACGCTCGCCGCGCCCAGCCCCGCCGCGCCGCCCTCCCCTGATGCTGCTTCAGCGGAGGTGCTATTCAGCGAAGATGCCCGCCCGCCCGCTGCCCACGGCTGCGCGACGAGGACCACGCCAACCGTCGAGCAGGCGACGGCGGCGACGGCGAGCGCGCGCAGCGGGCGGCCGAGCAGTGGGACGGACAGGAGCGCCACGAGGGCGGGCGTGGTCGAGAAGATTGAGACGACGAGCGGCGGCGAGAGCGAGGCCAGCGCGGCAATGTAGAGGCCGTTTGCACCCAGATAGAGCACAAAGAAGGGCGCGACGGCGAGGGCGAGCTGGCGAGGCCGCGCATCCCACGCGCCGAGGAGCGGCTTGGCGCCGCCCCTCGCGCGAGCGCGCCAGGCGAGGAGCGGCGCGCCGAGAAGGAGGTTGGAGCACGTGGACGCCCAAAGGAGCAGGGGCGTGGTGAGGCGCTCCGAATGCCGGAGGCACTCGGTCGTCAGCTGCGTCGCCGTCACATGCGCAGCAGCAATGCCGACCACGACGAGGAGGACCGGGCGCAGGTCGCCCACATCGCGCAGCCGCTGTGCACAGGCCCCGCGCAAGCCGCGGCGGGACTGGGCGATGAGCGGGCCCTGCGGAGGGGGCTCTCTGCACATCGGAGCGCTGACGGCAATAATTCCACCGCCCTCCTCCGGCACAACCGGTTAGTGGCACGGCACCCGCGGCGCTCGTGTGCTCGCGACGTGCCGCGCGGCGCGTCGGTCGCGATCTACGCGCCGCCGCCGCGCCGCCGCCGCTGCGCCTGGCACTTACAACAAGCGAAGTGGTTTTGTTGTTTAGGGGGTAGGGAGGCCATGCCCCCCGACCCCCTACCCCCCTACCTCCTCAAATGAGCATGTAACGGACGTCCCCAGTGGTGGCCAACCCCCCTACCCCCTACCCCCTAGGAATCCTACCCCAAACCCGGGACCCTACCCCTACCCTACCCCCCAAACAGCTGTTCTCTCGTTGTCTGTCCTCCTCTTGCTCGGAATAAAAAGGCAGCGGCTTCGCACGTCCGTCCGCCGTCAGATCGTAGTCACATCTCTCGCTGATTAGTGCGACTCGTCCGTCCTCTCCTCTCCCTTCGGGCCTTCGTGTCTTCGCGCGGCGCCGCCCCGCAAGCCATGACGGACCTCAAGGCGAGCGCCATGATCCAGATGACGGACTTCAAGGAGAACTTCATGGCGCGAGCAAAGGAGATCGTCGCCAAGGCCAAGGAGCGCCTCGAGGAGTCGGCCAGCGTGCCCCCCGCCGGGGATTGGCGGCTTTCTCAGGCCGACCGCTTGCTTGCGGAAAGGCCCTCGCCGCTGATGCGGGTGGAGAGGTTTTGGCGCGACAGCGGGCTGCAGAAGATCTGGCTCAGCATCGTGACCTGCAACAGCGACGGGCGGCTGGAGCAGGCGAGGCGGAAATGGGAGGAGGCCTCCTCGCGCCAGACGGAGCAGGCAGTCGCAGCAGCGCTTGAGCAGGCCGAGGGCGAGAAGCGCCGGGCGATCTCGGATGCGCTCGCCGGCAGCAAGGCGCAGCAGGCCAAATCCGTCTCCGAAGCCATCAAGAGCGCCCGTGTCGAGGCCGAGGCCCAGCAGCGGTCGCTGCACAAGGACCTGACAGAGGCCAGGTCGTCCAAGGATGCGGCGGTCAAACAGGCAATCGCGGATGCCGAGGCGGAGAAGGAGCGGCTGCGAGCGGAGGCGCGGGCGGCGGAGGCCAAATCGACAACCTCCGTCATGGAGGCACTCGCCGAGGCCGAGGCGAGGCAGGCCCGGGCGGTGTCGCTCGCGGTCTCTGCGGCGACCAGGGCGAGCACAAACAAGTCGCTTGAGGAGGAAAAGACAGCGATTCTGACGGAGGCGCGCCGCGAGGCTCTGGCCTTGCAGGCAAAAGCGATCGCCGACGAGCGCGAGAAGGCCAAGCAGGAGCAGGCCAAGGCGGTGTGGGCGGCGCTCGCCGAGGCCAAGCAGGAGAAGGCCAGGGCGGTGAACGATGCGATAGAGCAGGGGAAGAGGTTGAGTCTGCGGGGCGAGGACCGCACCAGCTCGAGCGAGCAGCTCGTCGCCGCCGCGCGCGAGGAGGAGCGGCGGAAGATGGAGGCAGCCATAGCCGAGAGGCTATCCGCAGAGCAGAGGAAATCGGAGAGAAAATCCGAGGCGGCTGCGAGAGCCGCGGCCGAGGCGGCGGCCGCTGCGGCTGCGGAGGAGGAGCGGAGGAAGGCGGCAGCCGCGATCGAGGAGGCGAAGCGCGAGGCAGCGGAGGCCGAGCGGGCAAAGGCGGAGGACGACAAGGCCGCGGCGGTGCAGGCAGCGGTGTCCGAGCTAACGGCCGCCGCCAGGGCGGAGATAAATGTGCGGCTTGAGGCGGCGCAAGCGGAGGCTGAGGAGCGCCGGAGCGCCTCCGTCGCAGAAGAGGTGGCGGCTGCGCTGGCGGAGGCAAAGGCGCAGGCGGCAGAGGACAAGGCTGCCGCAGTGAGGGAGGCGATAGCGACGGTCAAGGCGGCGATGGAGGACGAGTCTGCGGACGATGGCAGCTCTTCGGACGAAGAGAGGATCGACTTCGACGTATTCGAGCCGGTGGATAGCGAGCCGTTGGCCGCCCGCGGACAAGACTTCATCGATGGCGTGGGGGCGCTGCTGAGCGAGAGCAAGGCGAAGGCTGCTGGAGAGGTGCCCGCTAGCCATCCTCCGACGACCGACAGCAGCCTCGTCGCGTAAGACTTAGTCGGACGACTCTCGCCAGCAACACACTTTGCACCCCTGCACCACTGGCCGAGGCTCCTTGCCGCCCTCGTTAGACTTGCGTCAGATGCCCGCGCTGCCTGTGAGGTCACACATGTCATTGTGCGGGTCTTTGGGTCACTCTGTGGACACGTAAGCCTGGCCCCTTCGCCGGTGAAGATGATGCGATGTGGAGTGTCATCCTGGTCGCTGTTGTTCCCCCAGCTTTTTCACGTGTTGAGTATAGACAGTGGTCGCACAGATTACAAGCTGATACAGCAAGCTAGCGCGAAGCCATATCGCGTAAGGAACTGGAGAGATAAGAAGTAACTCTGAGCTCCCTCCGCGTACGCTACGCTCCCTTCGGAGAGAGCCCCAGAGTTCTTCCGCGCTCCGGATCCTCTTTAGCCCACCTCTGAGAGTTTGGAGTGACTGGCTAGAGACGACGACGACGATACAGTTCATTTTGGGCAACCCGACTCTCTCAATCAGCGGGAGCGAAATTTTACCAAGTGGGACGCACGTTTCGCGCCGTTCTTGTTTAGGGCGTGAGTGCTGTGCGAGGTGGCCCTGCTCTCGACGGCGCCCGCGCCTGCTGCCTCGGCAGCTCCGCCTGACGTGAGTCACATGGACGACAAGACACAAGATCGTAGCCTGCACGTGGTGCTGGCCAGCCTGCTTGGCGGCGGCAAGGCCCACGCAGGGCGATACATCCACCAGCAGCCGATGCTCACGCTGGAGCGGCATACGGGCGTATACGCGCGCCAAGGTCGAGGTGACGGTGCTGTGGCAGGTGGGCACCTCCGCAAATGCGAGCCACCAGCGCGTCCATGACGCGCTCCGCGCTGCGCGACGCTTCTCGCAACACGTCATCATCTACTACGGGTTCCTGCGTAGCTACGATGAGAACCGCAGGCTGGTGCAGCAGCTCCGTGCTCCGAACGTGCGCATCGTGCAATACCAGACCGAGCCCTTGGAAGCGGCCACTGCGTGCAAGCTGGCGCGCCGCAACATGGACAAGTGCTGGGTCGCCGGCGTGGCCCAGGGCTCGCACGATGTCTGGGACTATTCGCCAGGCAACCTGCGCAACCTCCGCGCCGCGGTTGGCAAGCGCACGCGCCGCACGTTTCGCTACGTGCCTCTCGGCGCGTTACCCGACGAAGCTGCGCGGCCACAGGCCGTCCACACGGCCGAGCGGCCCCGGCTGACTTTCTTTGGGCAGACCAAATGGTACCCGTCGCGACGCGCGCTGTGGAGCAACATCACGCGTGCCCTCGGTGAGCGTGCGCAGCTCGTCTACTACGCCTTCGACGACACGCAGTTTGCGCGGCTGATCACCGACGGGTGGGCTGGGCCCGATAAGAGTCGCGAGAGCGTGCCGCCCAGCTCCATCTTTCTCAACATGCACAAGCACGCGCCCGAGTACGGTGCGGCCCCGGTCACGTTTCGCGCCGCCAAGCTGCTCGACGCGGGCGCGCTCATCATCTCCGTCCGCTGCCACCCCGAGGACGAGTCCGAATTCCACGGGCTCGTCGATTTCGTCGATGAAGCTGACGTGGTGCCCGCCTTTACCCGGCTCGCCGACCTGAGCAACGTGTCTCGTCACGCTCTGGCCGCGAGGCGGCGCGCGATGTTCCGCCGGCGCTTCACGCCGCGGAAAATCTTCGAGCGCGCAGGGATATACGCTTGGTTTGACACACTCCTGCGTCCTGGGCGCTCCGACCCCGGCGCGCCAACCTGATGACTTCACCCAGTGTCCCGTTTTATCACCGCGGTATTGCTGTAGCTCTGCGACGACCAGCGGTAAGCAAGGGTGCTGTGGCACAGTCGGGTCCTAGATCGTCGAGAAACATGGAATTTGCGTCGACGTAGATGCCACCCTCGGCGCGCAGAATGTGCATGCGCGCTATGTCAGCAGCACCGGGATTCCTGGGATTTCTCTGCCCAGTCCGGGGGTGCGTCGAACCTTCCATCACCCTGGGAACGTCCGGGTGTTGGAAGTAAAGATATATTACTTTTTTTGTCAGCAGCACCGGGCGATCTCTTCACGCTGGCCATGAAGTCGCCGTATCGCTCATCGCGACGCTTTAGCCGACCGGAGGCGTTACGTTTCGAGAGCTCAATTTCGCCTCGTCCACACGTGAAGAGCAGTCCGTGTGTCTCTCTGGGTTGCGAGGAAGCTGCGGACCAGCACGTCCATCAAGCCGTTGCGCATGTCTAGGGTACCGAAACTCACCCCCCCCCCCCCCCAGCACGTTCACATTTTCCTACCAACCAGCGCGATCCGACTGTACATAGCGCAAGCTCCCGAAGACGCCCGCATACTCACGCCACTCTAATAAGGCCGACGCGGTGCAGATGCTCAAGGGCGCGATGATGCAGACCGACGTGCCGACCAGGGTCCAGCTGCAGGGCATGTGCACTAGGCTGGAAGCAGGCGCGGCATGACCGGGCGTCCGTCCGGCGGGTCACCTATCTCGTCGAGAGGCGACGGACGGACGCCTCGAGTCGGCGAGTTATGAAATAGCGGGTCACGCCGAGGCGCGGTCGACGAGCCCGCAATCCGTGTAGAAGATCAGCAGCTTGGCTAGGACGTAGGAGAGACACAAACAAGCTCATGAGCGCGCGTTCGAGGGATGTCATGAAGCAGCTCACGGGCAGACACACGCACATCACACAGGTCAGCGGCGTGCGGGCGCACCCCCCACGACCCCCCACGTGCACATATTAACGTTGAGCGCCGCCGCCGGGCGCGCGCGTGGGGTAAAATAATGTAAAAAGTAACCTTCTCCATCGGGGCTCCCATCGTCACGTCGGCACCGCAGCAGTCATTTTCAGTCATTCAGCGCTCATCGAGCGCGTCCCGGTGCGCCGACTGGGTGGAAGCAGGCTGGAGCACCTGCAACTGAACGAATCGACGATCTCCTGTCTACTGGATTGCTGCTTGCCGAGAAAACGTGCGCGAAGACACGGACGCTCTCTCACTCGTCACACGAAGTGAGTGGTCGTCCGGCGGACGAAGAAACATCTCACCACTAAAATGTTACAAATTAGCGTATAGAAACTAGAATTAGCGCTGGAAAAAAATCTGACGAGCATAATGTGGGAATCCGTCCGTGCCTTTTGCTTTATTAGGTTCACGTGCACGTTGGTGTGTGCAAGTGCTAGTACTGGCCATACGGGAACAGATCTCTGCGGCAAGCATGGCCGTAATCCACCACGGCCTCGACCACGAGCCCTCGCCTTGCCATGCTTGGCGCGCCATTTGTGCACAGAACGGCGACTAGAGCATCGCGAGCCGGGAGCGCGTGGGCAGCATTCGTGCTTGCGGCCCAAGTGGCGATCGCGTCGGCCTGTGCCCACCCCGGCAGCTCGAGGCAGAGAGCGAAAGCCTCGCCGATCCTGGGCAAAGCGTGCCGCGGCGCGCCCCGAGCTGCGGCCAGGAGCAGCGCGTGCATGAGGCGCGCCGCGTCCCCGCATAGGAGGGCGCTCAAAGTCCTTGCGGCCGCGGCCTCGTCCGCACCGCTGCATCCGCGTGCCATGGAGAGCACCAGCGCGACGGACGCGACGGCCGTGGCCTCCCCCGGCTCGGCCGACGAGAGCAAGTGGCAGGCAACAGCGAGGAGCTCGCCCAAGGAGCGAGCGTGCGGCACCGCGAGAGGCTGTAGGTGGACTGCACGCGCCGCGAGGGACATGACGGCCTCGCAAAGCGGCGCGCGCTCTACTTCACAGAGCAAACGGTGCGACGTGGCCACCGCCTCATCAATCACTCCCGCGAAGACGACAGCTGCCGCCGGGTCGTCTGAAGCGGCTGCCGCGAGGGTGGAAGCGACGAGCGACGTGCATGGCAGCAACACCGCGCAAGAAGTCCGAGCGTCGATTTCGGCAGCGGCGGCGGCACGCATCGCCTCGACGACGGCCGCGGTGGTCGCCTCCACCAGCGGTCGGAAGGACCCACGCTCGGCGCTCCACACGCACGCGGTCGCGAGCGAGCATGTCGCGTCGACGGCCGGATCGGGCTCTCCGTCGCCTTCGGCATCGACTGTGGAAAGTGCCGACCGCCACGCGAGCCGGAACGCGCGGCCCCAGAGCGGCCACAACTGCTGCAGAAAGGCCTCGCCGATGCCTCCCAGCTCGCTGAACTGACCCGCCAGCTGATGGGGCCCGAGCGGCCGCAGCGCAGCAGCGAGAACCGCACACGTCTCGACGAGCGTCCAGCGGTCTGCAGCTCCCCTCTCGAGTGCGTTGACGAGCAGCGACAGCTGATTCGCCACCGGCGACAGCAGCGCGACGAGTGGCTGCGGCGGCGGCGCCGCGGCGACGACGAGCGCGGCAGCTTGCAGCAGCCGCAGCCTCAACTCGGGCGTCATCCCGCTCGCGCCAGCCGCGGCGCCGTCGCACATCGCGGGCCGCTGCGCCGCTGCGAGGATGCCCTCGAGCGCATGGCCGTCCGCGGCGATGGTGGCGGCGGCCCCGATTGCAACTGCGTGCAACGCCTCTGCGGCAGCCTCGACAGCAAAGTCCGACGCGTGGCGCGTGGCGTGTGCCAGAGCGGCGACGACAGGGCGAACGGCACCGGGCCTCGAGTTGAGCCATCCGCTGTGCTCGCCGAGCAGCCGGCAGCGCGCCGCGAGGAGGAGCGCCTCCGCTCCAACGGCGCCCGCCCACGCGCCTGCGCCCGGCGGTGCGGCGCGCGAGGAGGTCGTGTCGCGAGTGCACGCGAGCAGAGCCTCGAACGGCGCGCCGAGGGCAGCCTCGAGCAGCTCCGCCACGGCCGCCTCGGCGGAGGTTGGCTCTGCGCTCCGCTCTGCGCCGACGATCGGAGGCATGGGCGGTGGCACCAAGTGCGCCGTCACTGCGGCGGCCCACAACGCCACTTCGGCCGCCCGCCACGAGCTTCTGGCCCGATGATCGCCGCCAGCGACGGCGTCCGCCGCGCCGCGAAGCGCCACGAGGGCTTGCGCAGGCACCGTGGCGGAGTCGAGCTCCGCGGCGGCGCAGAGGGCGGGCGCGAGCAAGGCGCGGAGCTGCGTCGTCGGGCCCACGCCGCGGACCAGCAGGACGCCGTCCTCGCTCCTCGCGGGGGGCAACGTGGCGCGCGCACAAGCGGCTGCGGCGAGAGCGTGCCGCAGCGACGCCGCTTCGGCGGGCCACGCGGCGGCGGCGGCGGCGAGAGGGGGGCCGAAGGGCTCGGTGGCGAGGAGAGCCTCGGTTGCGGCACGGCCACCGTGCGAGAGGCACGCGACGAGGCGCGAGAGCAACGCGCGGCCGATGTGCCAGACGCCGGCGAGGGCCGACACGCCGTCGTCGCGTCCCTGCAGCGCCGCGCCGCCGCGCCGCACGCTGTCGAGAAGCGAGGCGAGGGCCTCGTCGCTGGACGCAGCGGCGGCGGCGGCGGCGGCGGTGGGGGCGGGGCCGAGGAGGGTCGCTGCTCCGTCGCGCAGGAGCATGGCCACAGTCCGCAGCAGCGACATCTGCGCCAGCGCGCCCTCGCTGTCGCCCTCGTCATCCTCGTCGTCCTCGCCGTCCGCCTCGGCCTCCTGCCGGCCCGCCGCTGCCGCGGCCGCGTCGACCCGCCGCCACGTCGGCTGGAGCGCCGCGTGCAGCGCCGCCGCCAGGGGGCACAGCTCGACCGCCGACAGGTACATGTACCCTCCGCACCCGTCGCGAGGCTCCGCCTCGACCGCCGCCTCGAGCAGCTCCGCCGCAGCGAGCGCCTCGCTCGAGTGAGCCGCGCCGCCGCTCGAGCCGCCGGGGCTGGCCCCGCCAGAGGAGGCGAGCAGCCTCAGGAGGGGGACAAACACGGGCGTCTCGGCGAGGATCGCCACGGTTACCGCCTCCGCCGCCGGCACGGACGCCCACGCCGAGAGCGCGCCCAGCGCCGCCGAGCGCGCGGCGGGCGAGGCGAGCGCAGGCGCGGCGTTGGCGGGGACAGCGGCGGGTGGCGGGCGGCTCGGCTCGAAGGCGTGGGCGAGGCAGCGCAGGAGCAGGGCCTGCACCGCCTGCACCTCGGCCTCCCTCACCTCGCCCTCCGCCGCCTCCTCTGCAACGAGGCCCACCAGCTCCAGCGCGCTGGCCGCCGGCAGCCCGGCGACGAGCGCCTCGTGCAGCAGCGCGGGAGTGTCGTGCTCGGTGGCCGGCCGCCCGCTGGGCGCCGAGGCCAGCGTGGCCACGGCACGGCAGAGCTTTGCGCGCAGGCGGACGTCGCAGCCTGCGGCCGCCGCCAGCCTCAGCAGCTCTGCCCGCAAGCCTGCCGCGGCTGCCGGCGAGAGCGCCGCCGCTCCCCCGCGACGGCACTTGTTGTAGAGGACGGCGGCCCCGAAGAGGCGAAGCTCGGACGCGGTGCCAGCCTGCAGCGGGGGGCGGTGCCCGGTGGTGAACGCGTGTGGGGTGGTGCGGTGGCAGTGGCGGCGGCGGCGTTGCCTGAGCAAGCGCGAGCGCCGCCTCCCACGAAGCCTGCGACTGCTGCCACTCTGTGAGCCAGCGGTCGGCCTCGCGGCGGAGCGCCGCGTCGGACGTGCTCCAGAGGGTGTGGCAGGCGCGCTCCACGTCGGATGCTAGTACGCCCATGCGGCTTGGCGAGATGCCGTTCAAGATGAGCGCGCGCAGCGCCTACTCGAGTGCACCACCCTTCACAGCCTTTTTTTTCATTACCTCCTACCCTCACGCGTTCGCCCCTGTCGTCTGTTGTGTTGTTGTGCCCTTGTTTGTTCCTTCGGCACGTTGGCTGGGGGAGGCGACAGGGGGGGGGCGCGGCCTTGAGTTATGTGTACGCCAACTCAGGGTGTGTGGCAGCCAGCTGGCTGTGTGTCTTGTGAGCTTGTTTGTGTCTGTGTGTTGCTCGTGCGTGTCGTCATCATCTGTCCCGCGTCCACCCATACCGCTTTGGTGTCCAGTCCGAGCCTGACTGTTGTTCATCTTTCTACATACATACATACCTCCTATTCACAGACCTTGTTATGGGAAGAAAATACGTCCTATGGCGCTTTGCACTGGTCTATGAGAGGTTGAGGTGCGAGCCCTGGAGGCCCTGGGGATGGGGGGAGTCTACCCGCGGGCCTAGAAGGCCCGCGCGCAGGGGGGTGGGACATTGAGATTGAAGGCGGAGGTGGAGGCGGCGGAGGCTCGGCGAGGGCGACAGCAAGAGTCGAACGGGCGGCGCCTGACTCAAAAGACACAGCCGCATTCCTGAGACGCGCGAGGGCAGCCTCCTTAAAAGCAATGGGGTCTAGATTTGGAGCGCTCGCCGAAGAGGAGTACGACAAAATAGCGCCCGTGATTGCCTGCACGCTGCCCGCACTCACGGACTCCATACCCGAAAGAAAGAGAGGGGAGCTTGCAGGAGAGGTGACGAGTGAACTACAGGTAGTGGGGAAGGCAGCCTCGATCGCCATACAGACATGGGTGCGAAACAACGACAAGACCAAGGCACGGGCGGAGGAGCGAGAGAAGAATATAGGGTGGATAAAGCGCCTGTTCACGGCATGGAGGGTGAGCCACACCGAACGTACCGAACGTAGAGCCGAACGGAAGGAAGCCGAGGAGAAACTCCGCAGAGCCCGAAGACATCCCGGATCGAGGGGGGGGGGGGGGTGGGGTAGGCACGTGCTAGCACGTGCCTGCTGAGCCGAGTGCAGGCGGCGGCCTGCCAAGCGAAGGGAAAGGGGCGGTCCGAAAAAAACAACGAAGGCGCTCTCAAAAAAAACAAAAAAACAAACGAAGTCTAGCTCCAAAAAACAAAAAAACCGTGGTTCTCTGCCAGCCAGGCCCTGCGGCTCTGGGAGTCTCACTCAGCTGGTTTTCACTGAGGCATACACGTATATGCTGATCGACGACGAGGACGAGGCCGAGTGGCTCGAGGCGGACAGGGAGCGGGCGCTCCGCGACGAGGAGCTCGCTCAGGCGGACGCGGCGGCTCGCTCGGCGGACCTGCCCGCGGCGGCGGCGGCGGCTGCAGAGGCAGAGGCGAGGGCGGCAGAGACGCGGGTCGAGCTGACGCCGGAGGGCGCCTCGATGCTGCCGCTGATGCGGGACCTCATCGCCGCCTACGAGAAGGGCGGTGTCGGCGAGGCTGCTGGGCAGATGCGGCTCATCGACATCCGGTTTGGCCTGCTCAAGAAAGCGGTGGCGGCCGCCGTCGCGAGACGAGACGGCGAGGAGGAGGACGCGGGCGCGGCCAGCGAAACGTGATCTTTACTTTCTTGTAGCGTGTGCGTCAGTCTGTTTCTCTGACCACGGTCCCCCGGAAGAGACGACACCCCCGGAAAAGACGCGACACACGCGCGAAGACGACACGAATGACGAAAGCGTGTACCAGCAACCAGGGCGCAGGGGGATGCTGCGCCAGGGTAAAACATCAGCGCTCTGCCGTCTAACCAGTGCGGAGAAAGCCTCAGGACGACTCACGAGCGAACGGTTCCAAGCGCGGGCGGGGTAAGTAAGATCTGTGTTATCCCCCCCTCCCGCAAGCCGCCTGGTGTGTAAAGGAATCGGCCTCGCCCTGGAGGAGCTCCGAGCTCCGATTGTGCGCACGTGTACGCACACTCAATGGTCGCTGCAGTCGCGCCCCCGGCCGCCAGCGGTTCACGAGTCCCCCAGCACACACACGAGAGAAAACGGCCACACCGCTCCGCCCCGGCGACACGACACTCAACGCAAACACCGATCTCTCTCACACTCGACGTACCGCAGCAAAGCCGCCGCGCGCGGCAGCATACCGCACCTCCAGCACCTCCCGCACCCACTGCTGAAGCGACGAGCAAGCCGCCCAACGACCTGCAGCCTGCGGTCCTGGGCGGCGCTCCGCGAGGGGGCGCAGAAATGCGAGGGTAGAGGAGGCCGCCTCACGAGTCGACGAGGAGCGCCGCCGCCTCTTGCACCGACCCCTTGCACTGGGCGAGCGCCTGATTCAGAGGCCACGGACCCGTCAGCACTGGTGAAGAGGTGAAGGGCCAGTGCGCCTTGCAGAGGGCGAGCGCCGCGCTCGCAGCCTCCTTCGAGAAGCCCATCGCGACGAGGTCCTCCACCCCCGCGCTGCTCGCCTCATCGAAGCTGGGCGGCGGAGGCGTGCCGTCCAAGCTCGCCGCGCCGAAGGCCGCCGCCGCGCCGATGATGTCTGGCTTCTCGGGCGACGGAGGCGCCTTTGGGTGGGGTGGTGGTGGGGGGGTGGGGGGTCCCTCAGCTGAAGGGTTGAGAGTCGGAAGGGGCGGCGCCTCGGCGGCGCCTCGTGCGGAGGCACGTCGAGCCCCTCGGGGCGGAGGCTGTATCTCGGCTAGTTCTCGGCCGTGCACCTCGGGCGGAGGCACGTCGAGCCCCTCGGGGCGGAGCGGCTTGACGAGCGCGTGCCTAGAAGGCTCCTAGAAGGCTCCTAGAAGGCTCCTAGAAGGTTTCCTAGAAGGAGCGGCTTGACGAGCGCGTGCCGCGGCAGCTTCGGCAGCGTCGCATACGGCGGCACGCGGTCAAAGTAGATCGAGTCGTTGTCCTTCTTCGCCTTGGCGTGCGCGTCCTTGGCCAGCGCGTGCGCGTCGCGAAACTGCTTTTGCAGCGCGGCCGAGTGGCGCTGGCACATGTTGACCGCCTCGGCCGTACGGTTCACGGCATGCCTACCTCACACACAGCCCCGGGTCACATGCCCCTCTCCTCGCCCCTCTCCTTCTCTTCGGCGCTGGACGGCGCGCGTCAGCCGCGACACGCAAGCGCCGTACTCGCCCGCCTCCCCGAGCGCCTATGGCGGTCGATGCCGCAGGGTCGGAGGAGGAGGGGCCCCGCAGGCCGCCGCACCCGCCTTAGGTCCGTCGGGCCGTCGCGGCGTAGTAGTTTTGCACGCCATCGAAGAGCGCGCCTATTCACAGCTAGAGGTGTGAAGAGACGCTGTGCGTAGTAGTTTTGCACGCCATCGAAGAGCGCGCGGTTCCAGTCGACGACGGCGAGCCACTCGGAGCTGATCGCCTCCTGCAGCAGCGGCGCCTTGAGCTTGAGGCCCGCGTCCTGGACATGTCTCGGACACGTCATGGACAGGTCTCGGCCCGCGTGCGTGAGCTTGAGGCCCGCGTCCTGGTAGAGCGCGGCGCACTCGGCCGCCAGCTTGGCGACGATCGCGTGCGACCGGCCGTCAGCAACCGCCTTCTCGTAGAAGCACTTTTGCGCCTGGAGCAGGGGCTAGGGCTCGCGTCAGGATTAGGGTAAGGAGAGAGCGCCATATCTCGTAGAAGCAGTCTTGCGCCTGGGCGAGCATGATGCAGCTGAGCGCCTCGAGAAAATCGTCGGTCATGTCCGGCGTGAAGCTGAGCCACGAGGCGCTCGACGCGATCTTGCGCAGCTCGTTGATCACGCCGGACGCCTCCTGGAAGTAGCGGCACGCCAGCTTAATCTGCTCGGGGTCGCCCCGCTCCTACGGGCGCACACTCAGACCGCTGATCGCACGCGCACTCAGACGGACCGCGGACGGACGCCCCGCTCCTGCGACGTGGCGAGGTACGAGAGCGCGCCGGCCACGTTGAAGAGGACGCTGGCGCGCTCAAAGGCCCAGTCGGGCTGGTCTACGAACCTCCTCGTCGAGAAGGTGTCGTACCAGCGGAAGACGACCTTGGCCTCGTTTTTCAGGTCCACGGTGCGAAAGTGGTGCTCCGCGTGCGTCGCGAGCGCGTAGTAGCGGAGCTGGCCGTCGCGAACCGCCTCGGCGCCGTTCGTGCCGAACCGCTGGCTCCGCATCTTCTCCCGCCAGCCCTGCAGGTCCTTGAGGAAGGCGTGTCCCGACGGGAACCGGCTAGTGTCGACGTGCCTCCGAAGCCGCTCCTCGACCGGAACCGGCTCGGTCGTCTTGACGTTGAAGGCGAGCATCGGCGCGGTCGGTTGGCAGCGGTCGGCGGCGGCGGCCGTGATCGGCCTTGACAAAAAATGAAAGAGCCCGCCAGACGGATCATCCGGCCCGCTGAGTGCGCTTCTCAGCTCCCCGGCCCTGGATGTGAGGTTAATGACTGCACTCCAAGTGCTCCAAGGCCCTACAAGCTGGGAATAGGACCGCCGCAAGCGGCGTGGCGTGGAGCGGTTGAGCATCCCTCCGGGGCCCCTCTGCGCCGGGGAGGCGTTGTTGGAGGCTAGGACGCAAGCGTCCGTCGCCTTTTTCAAACTCGGGGCCCACTCCGCTACGCTCCGACCCGAATTTGGAGGGCCATGAAATTTAAGGTGTTGCTGCGCAAAAGGGGCGGGGCGCGGGCGCGCGGGGCAGGCCGAGAGCTCTTTTTGGAGATCAGACCCCTTTCGATGGTTCATGCTTTCTATGTCTATCTCATGCTTCATGACACGACACGCGGTGGTGGGAGCTGGTGGAGCTGTCAGCTGATCGATCCAAGCGGGTGGGGAGTGGGGGGCATGGCTGGGCATGCAGGTCCGCCAGTCGGCCCGGCCTCTGACGTGGTGCTGCCGCTGCATTGGCTGAAGAAGAGAGGTGCGACTTGATTGGAGGCGCTGGAGGCGATGGCGCTAGCGAAGGGAGGTTGGGCCGGGCCGTGAGGGGCTGATGGCGCTGGCCAGCGCGGGGTGTGAGATGTCGTCGTCGTCGTATACTGCTGGCCCTCGCCCTCAGTTGCCAGGGCTGTGGGCTGCAGAATTGGCGTCTGTGGCGTCTACGCAGGCTCTGCAGCGTGATGGCAGGCGGGACTGCGAGGCCGGCGGCAGCGGAAGGAGAGGCTGGGCACGAGCCAGGAACAGTCTGGCCAGGTCCGCAGGTGGCTGCGCTCGGGCGAGGCGCGCGCGCGCATGGCGGGCCGAGCAGGCTCGGCATATATGGTGAACCCCCGATGTCGCGATGCGGTCCTCCCGCTTTTCCGCGATCATTTCGTCCGTCCAATCGATAGAAGCGCCGGGTCGCCCATGTTTAGCGTTTGCCAAACTTGTCACCGTTCTTCGTCCCAGATTCCGTGGGTTTTCAGTGTACTGACTTTTAGCTTATCTCTCTCTCTCAGTGTACTCGTACTTTTAGCTTACTGGGAGAAAAGAGAGAGGGGGTTGTGTTCTCTAGGCCCCTAAGGGCCCTACGCGCGGCGTGAGAGCTCGGAAGCGAGCTTTGCACGGCGATCGAGGATGGCACGGTTCACCCCCTTCACCGAAGCGATGGAGATGCGTTCCGCGTGGTGTGACACAAATGAGAGGCGGGAGTGGGGAGGGTACGCGGTGCGGTCAACGCCCGAGCGTTGAGCCTTGCGCGCAAGGCGGTTGATCTTCGCAACTGCTGGCGGCGAGAAGCCGCCGCCGAATGTCTCGTGGAGAAGCAGGTTGAACTTGTTGCGTTTGGTGAAGATCCCATCATGGTAGTGGCCACGCTGTGACTTGACGTAGCCTTGGCCGGTGGTGTGGTCGAACGCCCGTTGACCACGGAACCCGCGTTGCTTGCAGCCCATGTTTGCAAGGCGGGCGCGCTCTTCGGTGTTGCCGAAGGCGAACTTGTCTCCAACGGAGCCGGGGTTGCCTCCGGTGTCGGCGCGGCCGACCCCAACGGGCAAGCCACCCCGGAGGGGGGTCCAAAGTTTGACCTCACTGATCTCGTCTTTGCCCCCGGGAGCCTCGCCCGGTTCAGCCAGGTCGGTCTTGTAGCCCTCGTTGAACTGTTTGGTGAGTTCTGGCTTTTCGGCATCTCCCATAACGGGCCGGGAGACGGAGACGGCGTGGACACAATCGTACCAGGCGCGAAGTACGCCGTCGTGTGGGCGCCGCCGGGCGGCGTTGTTGAGGAACCAGTCGCCATGGTAGTCCTTTGCACCACCGACTGTGTCCCCAAGTTCGAGTGCCCGCGTGACAGTCGAGCGGCACTGCGAGAGGTGAAGGCCGTTTCGGCGCTGAAGCTCGCCGATGAATATGTCGTCTGGAATGCATGTGGCGTTGCTGCCGTCGAGTTTTGTGTCGAGCCACCGCCCCGCGTAAGGCTGCGCAGTTGAGACGTAGCGGATGGACTCGCGTAGACGTATTTTGGTGTCGCCGGGCTGCCAGTTGGCTGCCGTGTAGTCGTCGAGGGCGCGCCACTCCTTCTGCAAATCGAACCAGTTCCAGATAGTCTCGATGGCAGCAAGCGCCCGCGCGTACGGGCTTCCTGATTTGCAAGTGCCATCTCTCTCAGTGTATGTAGCTCTTACGAACATACCCGAGGGTGATTTTTGCACGGTATTCAGATTTTCGCTATTTGTTCTCTATTTGGTCGTGTGGGTGTGATTCGGGGATTAGTCAATGGTACCGCGTCGGCGACGCGGGCGCCTTGCGGGCAGAGCCCTGAGCCACCCTTATGTCTTGCGCGGTCAAAAAGCAACAAAATTAGCAACGTGTGAGTGTTAGAGTTGTTTGGTATTGCTAAAAATCTCTCTCTCACAAAATTAGTTAGAGTTGTTTGGTATTGAAAATCTCAAAAAGAGATCGGGGTAAAAACGCAGATTCTCCTAAATGTAGGTAAAAGCCACATACACTGAGAGAGGACGGACAAAGAATTCTTCAAATACAAGCCTCTCTCACAAGCACAAGGGCTAAACCAAGAAGACACCAGCAGACACGAGATTCTCCTGGTCACGCCTCCGTCCTCTCCGACCTAAATCTCCACGGCCCCTGACCCTGCTGCCTGAGCTCTTGCTGCGCAGGCTGCGCGTTCGATGCTGCGTTGCGAGATCGAGGTGTTGCCGACTGACGGCGAGATGAGTGCGACCGACCTCTACGACGCCGCGTCATCCGCAGGCTCTCTCCGCGGACTCTCCTGCTGCGGATGGAGGACCGAGCCTCTATTCTTTACTGCGCGGCGTCAAAGGTGCCTCATATCACACTTGTCGGGAGGGCAGCAGCCGCCTCACAGACACGCGGCAGCCTTTCGCATTCGGATAGGCGTGCAGTCTGCAAGGCTTCTCTGCTCCGCCCAAGGCCCGTCTCTCCTCCCGCCGCACCACTCGCATCTCTCAGAACACCTACTACGCACTTGCCGTGCAGGCGTGGACGCGTTTGCGACCTGCTCCCGCCTCTTCAGCGTGGCCCTCGAGCGGATCCACGAGCTTCACCTGCCGTGCCTCGGTCGTGTGGCGGCGGCGCATCTCGTTCGCCACGGCTGGGCGGTTGTCGACGACTGGATGGATGCGGAGGCAGTGGCAGAGGTCGAGAGGCTCGCTGCGGCATCCGCGTGCGGCTGGGCGGAGGGCGGCAGCGACGGCGTCGAGTGGCGGGCGCCAGAGCCGCGCCACGCTCGCACCGACCTCGCGACGTGGCTCAAGACCGGCGAGCGGCCGGCGTGTGAGCCTGTGTTTGCGGAC
Source organism: Emiliania huxleyi CCMP1516 (assembly GCF_000372725.1). NCBI lineage: Eukaryota > Haptophyta > Isochrysidales > Noelaerhabdaceae > Emiliania > Emiliania huxleyi. The sequence continues at coordinate 32,005 of NW_005201403.1, read as the reverse complement.
CGCGTCCTGCCGCGATTCGACGCCCTGGCGGTCGACCTCGGCGAGCTCATGGAGGGCGTCGGCAGCCGGCTGGAGGTGCAGCTGGCCCACTTTTCTGGGGGCAAGCAGGCGCGGTACCGGCGGCACACAGACGCGACCGCAGACCCGCGGCCAGAGAGCCGCGAGCGCAAGGTGACCTGCATCCTGTACTGCAACTCTACCTGGGTCGAGGCGAGTGAGGGCTGCTTGCGGCTGACCAGGGCCGACTGCGAGAATGCGACCGGGCTGAAGGCCAGGCCGGAGGGGGCGAGGGGCACGGCCGGCAGCACGATGGACATCCCGCCGATCGGCGGGCGGCTGCTCTGCTTTCTGAGCGGCGCGATGGTGCACGAGGTGCTGCCCACCAAGGCGGACAGGATCGCGGTCACTGCGTGGGTAGCATGAGAGAAATGAAAGGAACACGCGTTCAACGAAACGCCGCGATATGTGCTACCCATTTCGGGCCCCCACTTGCGTGTGTGGAGGACGTCGACCTAAATCCGAATCTAAAATATGAGGATTCAGGATTGAGGCATCGCTTCAGTGAGGCCAAAGAGTTTATGGATGTGTGAGGACGGTACGGGACACGAGGTCGAGGAGTCACGCGAAAACCGACTCGTCGGTGACTCTGTGCACTGCTAGAGCTGTTTAACATTTTAACTTTGGGGCCTAAACAGTTGCGCTAGTGTTGCTGTTGGCTGAAATCCTTAACGTTGTAGCCTCAGCAAGCAGAAAATGCCAAAAAATCCGGGTAAAACCCAAAATCCTGGGGGTTTCCGGGTGTATATTTTCGGGTATTACCATTCGTGCACAAAGCAGATACCAGACCTCGGTTTCCCATAGGGTTTCTGCTCCGGTTTCCCATTGCGGTTTCGCATAGCCGAAAACCCAGGGGTCGGTCGGTTTCTGCGGTGCGCTCTGTTTTTTCTGGGATCTGTTTTCTGGGACACCCGCCTCGATTTCCCGCGGGATCTGCCCGTGGGTCTGGTTTCTGCGGTGTGAATACATCTCCCGCTTCGTCCTAATGAGCTCATTCCGGCCAATGAACAGGTGTACCCCCGTCCGTACCCGGGGGTATCGAGCACGAAATCACACAGAGAGAAAGAACATTGCGCGTCACGCGATCTGTTATTCTGGGATCTGCTTTTTCGGTCCCCGATGGCGAGCTGGCTCGACGATCTCGGTCTCCACGAGCTCGAACACATCAAGGATGGCGCAAGTGCCTTCGCGCAGGAGCTCCACCCAATCAACTCGGCGGAGGATTTCATCAGCTTCGTGGTTGCGCTCAACCTCTGGGGAGCCCCACTGTTGTTCTGTTGTTACTGCTGCGAGTCACTCTGGAGTTAATACGGGAAGGAGCTGCTAGTACTTTTTTCACTCCGTTGTATTTGAACAGCGTCGGCGGATAGGCGGCGGGGACACCCGGCCAGGCCGCACCCGAAAGAAACAAAGAGAGAGCACAAGTCCGGCAAAACACCGCAAATTTGCTGCGTATCACGGCCTGTCCACGCATCACGGGGTGCCGCACGGTGCTGGTGGCGCCTGGGCGCTGACCAACGGCATCTTCCCCGTCGCGGCGCAGAGGAACCTCGCGATCCCGCCGACATGCTTGAAGGCTCCCTGCTGTGCCCGCCACATGGAGTCTACAGGCGCATTCACATTGCAACTGCACAACGCCTGGCCTTCAGGAAGGAAATCCCACATCCGAGAGAGCGTCACGTTCGCTTCCCGCATCGCGCACAGCAGTGTATTCTCCGAAAACGCGGCCACCTTTGAGGCGAGGATACGGTTGCGGCAGCGCTCGGCAAAGGCGCCGCCCCCGCCGGCCCAGGCAGCGTGCAGCGCGCTGCCGAGAGCGACCATGGCAGCGGCTGGCGCACTCCAGAAGCACCAGTCGAGGTGCTTGAAGTTTGGGTGGCCGCACTGGTTGACTTCGCGGGAGGGTAGCAGCCGGCGAGCACGTGCGGCAACGTGCCCCCATCCCGTGGAGCTGATGATGTTGCGTCGGTACTCACTCTTTTTTGTAAGTGATGCGAAGCGTGAGCTCCCAACATCTGCTCTGAGGCGCACTGCCGCCGAGTAGAGACCTCCTTTCAGGTGCGCATGGCGCTGCATGAGCTCGACCCCGAAAGCAATGCTGGCCGAGTTCATTCGTGTCCCCCCCAGCGCCTCCCAGTTTGTCCACGAATGAGAGTCTGACGTCAGCGCGCTGTCGTTCTGCGTTCCGACGGCTATGCTCACTGGCGCCAACGCCTCAGCAATCTGCGCCACGCAGCGCCAAGATTTCGTTGCGGAGAGCTGACCTTGCAGGGTGTCGTACCTTCGCCCCTTTGCCTTGGGTCCAATCCAATCGAGAGCATCCCAGGTATGAATGAAGACATCGCAGGAGCGGTTGAACGCCTCGTGGCAGCGCTGCTGGTGTGTTTGCAGCACCGTGACGCCGCCCGCCCTCTCGCATGTGTCGCGGAGGTGGCCCGTGAAGATGAGTGCAGCGCCGAGTCTCCGTTCGGATGGCGGGGCGAACTGCGCTGGCAGAACGGGCGCGATTGGCCAGCCGCCGCCGGGCATATACACCCTCCCGCCAACTGTCTGAAAGGGGTGGTCCCGGTCAAGTCCGAGCCTGCTGTCCTCCTACCTACCCGGTACCTCCCAACGTACTCGTAGAAGCAGATATCAGCGTGAATATGGCATGTCTCTCTCCCCTCGAAGCAGGGGTCCTCCAAAGGTGTCGCCACCAACATGCGACGGGGCAGGCCAATCAATGCTGCTCCTGCCCACAAGAAGAAGACGGTACAGAATTTTACAACAAAACTCCTCGCACGACACAGACGCGAGACGGTACAGAAACAGATCGAGAATTCAGCTGATGGTCGATACATCGCCGAGCGAACGGCCTAGCCTCATTGCGGAGGGGAATGAAACCAACCCCCTCCTTCTCCTACCCAACCGCGCGGCCAAAGGATATCAACGACCTCTCTCGAGATTGTTTTTCTCGGTCTCGCGCTATCCACTTTTTTTGCTGACTGAGTTTGCTGACGGGAAAATGATCGATCTCAAAACGCATTTCGGCAGATTGCTGTCCTAACTAGTGCAGTAAAGTGTGCTCGAGAGGACTGAGCACCTGCCGTCGCTGCCCCGTCGCGTCCTAGATATCTCTCGAGATACATCTCCTTCACATCCCTCCCCTATCACACACCCGCTTGTCACTCGTTCGCACTCAGACTCTCCGGCCCGCTCGGGGGGTGCATATTCTCTCTCCGCTCCTGCGCGCCACACCCCTCCCTTTTCGCGCTCGAGGCCCCGAGCGCCTCGATGAGCTCGGCTTCCTCCTTGCGCAGCCGCATCACCTCGAGCTCGTACCGCGCCGCCGCCCGCTCATTCTGCTCCGTCCGCTCCGACGCGCGCTGGCGCGCCGCGGCAATGAGGAGCCGCTTCTCTTGCTCGCGCCGGCGCCGCGCCGCCTCCTTCTCCTCCTTGACGCTGTTGCGGCGGGCGGCGGCGGCGGCGCGCTCCGCTGTGCGAGCGCGGGCGATGGCCACCGCGTTCGCTTCGTTTGCACGTCTCGCCTCGCTCGCCGAGATCGATCTGGCTGCGGTCTGTGCCTCTCGCGCGGCGACCACCGCCGCCCGCTGCTGCTCCTTTGCCTCGAGGAGGGCGTGCTTGTGCCTCTCGACCGCCTCATCCTGCCCAAGCCGTGAGAGCTGCTTCTCATAGTCGGACTGCTGGTGGCGCGCCTTGATCGCGAGAATCTCCTGCGTCCTCCGGTGCGTCTCCTCGATGCGCTTGATCGCGCGCAGCTCCTCCGCCTCCAGCCGGGCCAGGCGGTTGGCCAGCAGCATCGCGTCCGCCTCGGCGCACATCCGAGCTCGCCTCGCGTTGGTCATTGCCGCGGAGAGGACGGCGTGCTGCCCCTCGACGAGCGGCGCCTCGTTGGCCGCAGCAGGACTGGCACACATGGCGACCACGGCACCGCCCCCTCCACGGTGGCTGGGCAGGAGAGCGCGACGCGATGGTGGCGGCGGGAGGACGTTACGAAAACCAGACCGTTTTGAGTAACCAGGGACGCCGCCGGTGGCATCTCTTTCCACCCAAGAAGCCCGTTTGGAGGGATGGGCGGCAGTGTGCGGGCGGTGAAGTGCTAGTCCTCTCATCAATTTAGAACGAAACGCCCCTCCCTCCCTTCTTCCCTCTATCCCTTTTGCTCTCTAACCTAGACACAGACAGGCTGTTCACCAACCAATCCTCTACCCCTCCCTCTCTCCCCATCCTAGACTCCCTCCACGCGTCCGATCTGGCCAAACATACCCGCACACAAAACGCGCCTGCGGGCGGACCCTCACAGATCACAGATCACTCGCGCGGGAGCATTTCACTCTAGCTGAGGGGCTCGCTAAACGCTCGCCGAGCTCCATGCTGTGCAACACCACCTCCTCACTAATCGTCAGGGGCGCGGAGAGCGCAGTGCACTGCGGTGAGGCTGCGCAGCGGGGGCTCGCCCCCTGCACCGCGCTCAGCGGCGGCGCAGGGGAGGGCGGTCGGTGGCGGCGGCGGCGAGGCGCGAGGCGGTGGCGGCGGTGGTGCGGGCGGCGGGATGACAGGGGAGGCGGCGGGATTGACAGGGGAGGCGGCGGCCACGAGCGGAGCGGCGCGAGAAGGGGGGGGGGCGGCGAGGCGCCGGTGAGCGAGGCGCCCGCGCCATATCAGAGGGACGCGCCGCTGCGAGATGGAGGGCGGCGGTGACGGAGGCGAGGCGCGAGGCGGCGGCGGCGGCGGCGGCGGCGGCGACGGCGGCGGCGAGAACGGCGGCACCGAGTCTCGGTGAGCGGCGGCGGGAGGAGGAGCAGCGGCGGCGCTCGCTCGCTGTTGACGGGAGCGCTTTTGAGCCTGGGAGCCCATGCCACTGCGACCGGCGTGCCCGGGAACGGAGATCGCGCGCGCGCCGCCACTCACGACGCGCGCGCGATCTTCGCGGAGTCGGGTCCCCAGAGTGAAGCGGTCTTCTCGGCCGACGTCCAGCGGCGCGCAAGGAAGCAGGCGCAGCGGAGGCGGCCTAGCACCGGCTCGGCGCCGGGCGGTTGCGCTGCCCGCGAGCCGCGTCCTGAGCCTCGGCAGCGCGCTGCGCGGCGCGGCGCTCGCGCTGCTTCTGTGCCGAGAGCGGCATGATTCGCCAGCTGAAGCTCCAGACTCCGCGGGTCCGCGAGTTCTGGGGGTCACGAATTCCCCTTTTTGAGCGGAAATTGGCGTAAGCGTCTGAAAGCAGTCTTGGGTGGTCCACCCCTTTCTTTTTAGTTAACTAGCACGCGCCAGTTCACACCTGTGTCGAGCCTGTCTGCTGTGAGAGAGAGTTGTTTTGTTTAAATTCTTTTTAGTTCTTTTTCTCTATTGGTGTACCTGTGTAGTGCCAGTGCGCGTTGCCTCTGTTAGGTGTTAGTGCTAGCACGCGCCAGTCCACACCTGCCTGTGTCGAGCCTCATGCCTGTCTGCTGTCGCCTGTCGACTGCTGTGAGGGGCACCTCTTAACTGAGATTGAGAGAGATTTTTAGCAATACCAAACAAATCTAATCTTGTTTGTTGAGATTGATAGATAGATGATAGTCCTCTCTTGGGGTTGTTTTGTTCAGTCCCGTGCCGTCCGTGGCTCCGTGTTGTCAAACAAGAAGGACAAAGTCTCTCTCAAACAAAGGGACAAAGTGTTGTCAATCAATAGGCGGGACTGTTCCCCGCCCAATCCCGTGAAATTTCTTTTCCCTCGCCACTCGCTCTCCGGCCGCGCCCTGGCGAGTACAGGCCCCGCCCACCCACCCACCAGGGGGGGCCTTGGACGAAAATGAACTGACTTCTTGTACATGCGTCCCACTCGGACATGTCGGCTGCTGCCGCTCTCGCCTCGCTGGCGGCGCGGTCTAGTGCCGCGACTCCCAGCTCTCCAGTACCTTCTGCGCGACGACGGTGTGGCGGTGCGCAAGTATTTAACGACATTCACGGAGATCAAGCCCTGAGCCGGCTTTGGCGCATGCATCAGCGGCCACCTTCTGCCTGACTCTCTATTCGAACGTCTATATGGCTCTCTCGGCGCTCTGTCTTGGTCGCCTATTAGTTTTTGCTCTGCTTATATAGTTTCTTTCTTTTCATCGCGCTGTGTTCGTGCCAGTGCGCGCCAGTCCCGTGCCCAGTGAGCAGTGTCTGGGGCGGAGCTTTAGGCGATGATCCTAAACCAAATTTTTTACTCACTCGTGAGCTGTGAACAGGCGCACTTGCCTTCGGGGCAAATTTCCCAAATAGTTAGAGGCTGCGCAGGCCGTCCCGTTTGCTGTTTGAAACGCCTGTTGCGCTGGCCGCTCGTGCGCGCGCGCGCTGGCCGCTGCCGGGGCTCTGTCTCACTCTCACGTGCCGCAATATGTGTCACACACGGCGGCTTCTGCCACCTCTCGATTGGTTCTACTTTCTACGCACACCCACCGGGGAAGGGGCGCTTGGGAGCGGGGGCGGGGGCGGGGGCGGGGGCGCGCAGCGCGGCTGCGCGGCGCGCGCAACAGAGGGTAGGGTGGGGAAGACGGCGAGGAGGGGGCGGCGGCGGCGGCGGCGGCGGCAGCGCGCGCGCGGCGCGCGCAACGGGGGGGCGGAGCAGCGACCGCTGGCGCGGCCGCTGCTCCGTCTGTGCCAGGGACGCGCGCTCTGCGCCGCTGCACAGAGCGCGCGTCAGGCAAAGGAGGGCATGCGTGGCGGCGCGGGACGCGCGGCGGCGGCGGCGAGCACGCTCCGTGAGCGGTGAGGCGGCCGGGCGAGGGCGCGGCGGGTGACGGGTCAAGGGAGCAGCCCACACCCGGCGTCGCTTTTTGAGCGACGCCTGTGGTACGCCTGCCAGGGGCCGCAGGGCGGTCAGTTGTGGGGCGAGGCGGTGCCGGCCGCGGGCCGGGTGCAAGGCGCCGGCCTCGGCGCCGCCTCGGCGCGCCGCACGGGCGCGGCGAGCCTCTGAGCGGGAGCCGAAGGTTTGCCTGTGGGAGGGAGGTGGTAGGGAGGGAGGGAGGTGGGGGTGATTTTTCTTTGCCGCAGAGGCCGTCCCTAGCTGTGAACAGCAAACCGGGACAGTATCCCGACGTGCGTATTTTTTGCGACTCTTCGGCCTTCACATGCACACGACACGTCGCAAGGACGATCGGCTCGAGATGGCTGCAGGAGAGGAGCCCAACGATGAAGAGCTTCAGAGGAGAGCCGACAACTTTGACACCGAGAAAGCAGCGCTGGCTGTAGACTACCTAGTCGTCGGCGCCGGACTCGCCAGTCTAGCGTTCCTTGACGAGCTTCTCTCGCTCGACAGCAAGGCCACCTTCGCCCTCGTCGACAAAAACGAGGCACCCGGCGGCCACTGGAATTTTGCGTACCCATTCGTCAGGCTGCACCAACCCGCGGCTTACTACGGCGTGTCGAGCGAGCCTCTCGCGGCCGGCGCGAAGCGGAGTTGCATGATGACGTTTGAGCCGTATGACAACAAGGACCTCGCCGACAAGGAGAAATTGCTCGCGTACTTTGCACGAGCCGTGCACAGGTTCGAGGCCACTGGACGGGTGCAGTACTTTGCGAGGGCAACCTTCAGCGACGGCATAATTGCGTGCGCCGACGGCTCCAAGCGGTCGGTCAACGTGGTCCGCAAGCTTGTGCTGCCTGCGTCCAACGTGGTCGTGCCGGCCATGCGGCCACCCGCATATGCCGTCGCAGAGGGCGTCGACTGCGGGCCCGCCAACATCCTCTCGTCCGACGAGGAGTCGGGCCGGCTGCGGACGAGCTACGTCGTCGTTGGCGCGGGCAAGACGGGAGTTGACTCCGTGCTTCTGCTGCTGCGGCGCGGGGTGCCTGCGTCGGCCATCACGTGGGTGGTCTCGCAGGACTGCTGGTACTTTCTGCGGGACTACATTTTCCACAGCGGCAGCGCCTTCTTGGGGATGAGCGTCAAGATGCTCGACGCGCTGAACGAGTGCTCAGACTCGTCGAGCTTCTTCCACAAGATGGAGGCGATGCGGCTGGTTGGGAGGCTCGATCCCTCGCGACCGCCGCCCACCACGTTCCGCGGTGCTACCGTCGACATCGAGGAGCTAGAGCTGCTGCGGACCGTCGAAGCAGCGGGAGGTGTGGTACGCCTCGGACGCGTCACGGCCATAGACGCGACGGGCATCACTCTGCAGCAAGGCCATGTCGCCCTGCCCAGCGCCGACACGCTCGTCGTGGACTGCAGTGCGAACGGCACTGACGGCTACGCTCCCATCCGGACTCCCTTCGAGGCGGACCGCATCCACCTCACCCCCTGCTACTCGTTCAACATCGGCTTTGGCGCCGCCATCTTGGCCTGGCTGGAGAAGAACGTGGAGACCGACGAGCGCAAGAACGCGAATGTTTTCACGATCATCCCGGAACCGGGCGATGTCGTGAAGTGGGGTTCCCCCGCGTTGCTCCCCTTGATTCTGTACGGCCAGTTCAAGATGGACAAGTCGCTCGAGCGCCTGGGCGCGTCCTCTTGGATGCTGACGCACCGAACCCACCAGGCGTCGATGAAGCACATCTCCCTGTGCAAGCTTCTCTGGGCCGTGATCGGGCCGACTCGATTGATGGCCAGGCGGGACCAATTCCTGGCGAAGATGGAGGCAGGCGGATTCACCGACGTGCAATTGCATAGGCGTCACGTCGCGTGAGCCGTATAGGGAGATCTTGTCCGGGGTGTGGTGTGCGCGAGGCTTCTCTCTAAAATTGTATATAATATATAAATAAGGCTTTCGTTGCGGTACCCCGACCAGCGCTCTCTCGCGCGAGCTTGCGCACGCACTCGTTGGTGTGCGCGATCGCGGCCTATGCGCCCCACTTGACCCGGCGACCGCAAATTCCTTTGTAGTGCCAGTCCCCTACCGGTGTCGTGCGGGGGTTGCCCATTTCTTTTTCCTTTCTTTTTTTGGGCCCGGCCGACTGCACGCTAAAGGCTACACGCTCGCACACCACTTGCAGAGTGGCTCTCCCAGGCGCTCACCCCACCCGGAGGCACGCCAGGCCCAGCGCTCTGCTGCTGGGGGGGTCGGGACCCCCCCCCAGCAGCAGCGCTCTGCTGCTGGGGGGGTCGGGACCCCCCCCCCAGCAGCAGCGCTCTGCCTGTGGGGGGTGCTGGCATCTCTGTACAGACAGCACAGCTGTAAGTAGCATGCGTTCGAGTTGCGAGAATTTATGGTCGGCATCAAAATCAGTGGTCTCAGCGGCGGGGCCTCCTACTGCCAACCGGGCGGTGCGGGGCACGCCAGCCTCTCTTCTACGCCTCTCGTGCCTCGCGGCGCCTCTGCTTCAAGGAGGGAAGATACGGCGCTCGCAGCCCATCATACGCCGTGGCACAGCGGAGAGCACAGCGGGCTGTACAAGTCCATCGGATAGTGCTCAATATCTTCGCATGCTCGTCGTTGGTGATATCCGCGCGAGGTCATACGCCACAGGCCAGCAATCACTCGGTGATGAGACTATTGATGTAGGCGCGACGCTCTGACACCGAGTGTTGTGTGGTAGTACAAGATGGACTCACCATGGTCACAAGTCTTTAGTAAAACGCCAGCACTCGACACGACGAAGGTGTATTGGGCTCGAAGGCGCGGTGAACACAACCGCCTCGAGCGTACCGCTCAAACACGAGCCGAGGGGGCGGGAGGCCGGGGGCGGCGGGAGGCGGGAGCTGGGTCCAGTGCGCTCTGCTGCTGGGGGGGTCGGGACCCCCCCCCAGCAGCAGCGCTCTGCTGCTGGGGGGGTCGGGACCCCCCCCCAGCAGCAGCGCTCTGCTGCTGGGGGGGTCAGACCCCCCCCCCTAGCAGCAGGGACGGGCTTAGTTGTGCAGGGGGGGTAGCGAGCAGAGTGCGGCCGCTCCCGCGCAGAGCGTCGCCGAGCCTGGCGTGCCCGCCCGCTCGCCCGCGGCCGCAGGCGTGGCAGCCGAGCATCCTGGCGTCTTTGGCAAGCGCTCACATGCCAAAAGACACCTCGTAGCGCGCGAGACGTGATCAAAGCGGCACTTGGCCTTTATACGTTATTCTTTCTTCCGACTCTATATTCTTTTTCGAAGCGATTTTCAGCGATTTTCAGCTGGAATATAAAGAATATTTGAGAATATAGGCCCGGTTTGGGGAGCTGTATTCTCGGCATATTCGAGAATATAGACCCTGTTTGGGACAAGAATACGGAAAGAATACGGGAAAAGAATATGGGCCCGAGAGCGATATGCCATGTCCGCCTTGCGTTTGTTTCATAACATCGAAGGCTAAGCTCAAAAGAATATAGATAGAGAGTACTGGGCGAGAAAAACGTATAAAGGCCAAAGCGGCACGCGTGCCTTCTGACGTCAGCACGCGAAACTAACAAGTAATAATCTCTCTAAATGTAGTGCCGGCTGCCGCGTTTGCTATATTGTACCGCAACTTTCGAGATTCTTTTGAACACTTTCTATCGGCCCATGCACGGACACTGCACATGGGGAACACTCAAGTCTTGTCTCACGGGGGGGTCGCCACGGACAAGGCGCACGAGGCGCCGGAGGAGCCCGCCTGGGTTGGGGGCAGGGGCAGCGGTGGGTCCTGCTGAGTCGGCAGCGGCAACCTCGGTGGCAGACGCGGCGGGAGCTGGGGCGGCGGAGGTGGTGGCTTGCGAGGAGAGGGAGGCGGATATGGTGGAGGCAGTCGTAAGTGCATCGTCGGCGGCGGCACGCGCAGCATCGTCCTGGTCGCCGTTCGTGGGCGACGTGACCGCCTGGCCCGTGCTAGAGGCGACGGCGGAGGCGACAAAGGTGACACCCCCTTCAGTGGCGGCAGCAGCAGAATGGACGACGGCGAACGGAGAGCCGTGAGCCGCAGCCCCGGCGTGCACAACCATATGTCCCAGTGCGGGGCAGGCGGGCGGGGCGACGGCGGTGAGAGGAGAGGGCGCCGCAGTGGCGGGAGCGACGGCGACAGCGGGTGTGGCGGCGATGGCAACGGGCGCGGTGGCGCCCGCGTGCAAGGTCGGTAGGAGGGGAGTGGTAGAGGACGAGGCACCACCCGATGGGGCGTGGCCGGAAGCGGTGGCGGGGGCGGTAGTGATGGCGGTAGCGGGCGTGGTGGCGATGGCAGCGGGCGCGGTGGCGCCCGCGGGCAAGGCCGACGGGAGGGTGGTGGAGGACGAGGCACCGCCCGATGGGGCGTGGCAGGGGGGGAGAGTGTAGCACACGTCGGCGACAAGGGGCGGCAGGGCCTGGTGACAGACGATGGCTAGGGAGGCCGCGGCTTCGGCCTGGGTCGCAAAGCCCTGGCAGTATCCGCCGCTGCAGCCCGAGAGGCCGAAGCTCAGCGCGATGCCGTAGGAGCTGCACAGAGCGACGCGCGCGCCCGAGCCGTCAGCATCGGGGAGGTACATGGCGTACGCCTCCTTCCTGCGCCTCTTGCCCGCAGCGGCGGGCGCAGCAAGGCAGAGTAGGAGGAGCAGAGTGAGCGGCGAAAGGCGTCGCGGGGCGGAGGTGGCGGGACGGGGAGGGCGGCGGGTGGCGGCATCGCCACCGTCAGAGGGCGGGAGAGGGGAGGCGGCAACGGAGCGGGCGAGGAGGGCGGCAAGTACGAGGAGGAAGATGCAGGCGAGGGCGAGGGCGGCGGCCGGGAGGGAGAGGAGGCTCGAGGCGGAGGCGGTGGCAATGGCGTGGGGGGCGGGGGCGAGGGAGGCAGCCCCTCCGAGTCTCGGCGCCGCGAGAGCAGCCGCCGGTCGACGTCGACAGGGGCGCCGCGGCAGTAGAGAGCACTCCACCGCCAAACCGTTTTTATGGCGGGATCCTTCACAAAAAAGAAAATAATGTGGCGCGGCCGCACCCCAGGCGCAGGGTCCTCGTCCCAGGACCCCATTTTTGAGGGGTTCGCCAACCGTGAGCGTGCGTGCTCTACTCGCCAGAGGCCGCGCCTGCTCAGGGTGCTGCTGCTCGCGCTGCTGCACGACGCCAAGGTGCTCCAGGCAGCCGAATGGCTCGCGACGCTGAGCACGCGAAGCGGTACGTGAAGCGGCTAGCCGCCTCCTTCAGCAGCTGCTCTGTCGAGGCGTCCGCCTATGGTGCTTGCCTCAAGGGTCACATGGAGGCGGTCGAGCGCGGCGCTTGCGAGGCGGAGTTCCGAGCGCTTTCCAAGTGCTTCCGCGCGGCAATCGCTAAGCAGCGTTCATAGCGCCTGTAGGCTAGTATGCACACAGCGCGCTCGCCGCCTTCCGGTCCTCGCACTGTGGTTATAGACGTCGGTGTGTCAAACTTTTTTCCGATCGAGAGTCTCTCCGATATAGCGTGTACCGACAGCGTGCACCTCTACCCCCAGTCTCCCTCGGCCGGCGAGTCGTAGGCTGCCTCCTCGCCCAAAATGGCGGCGAGCCTGGGGCGAAGCGCAGCCAACTCCTCCTCGTACATCCCCCTGGCAGACATTGGCCCGAGCTCCGCCATCTCGCTGCGCACTGTCTCGCATCGCGCCTGCGCGACCGGGGATGGGGCGCCGTGAGGGCTGCACGAGCAGGGCCGCCCACCGCACGTGCGAGAGCGCCTCGAGTCTGGCGACACGCTCCTCGGTGAGCCCGGCCAACGGCAGCCGCAGCAAGTAGTCAAAGGGAGCGCCGGCAGCACCGCCCGCCTCCGCGTCGTCCGACCCTCGCCGCCCCCTCGGCTCGGCGCGACCTCCTCCGCCGGGGTCCGTCGCGCTGAAGCCGAGCGTGGCGAGCTGCGCATCCACCTCGGAGCGCGGCGTGTTGAGCCGGAGTGTGCCGCCCGCCACCAGAGCTACGAAGCGCGCCTGCCGAGAGAGAGGGGGCGGCTGGCTCGCGGAGGGAGCGTGCGGGCGGGTAGCCGTGCCGGTGCGGCAGCGCGACAGCCCGGGAGGGGAGTGGAAGACTGAGCAGCGCATTCCGCCCCCTCGGCCGTGTGGCTCACCTGCGCCTCGAGCCGGCGCAGCTCCCGGCCGAGCGACTCGAGCTGGTACGCCTTGCGCGCCTGCGGCAGAGAGAGAGAGAGAGAGAGAGAGAGAGAGAGAGAGAGAGAGAGAGAGAGAGAGAGAGAGAGAGAGAGAGAGAGAGAGAGAGAGATAGAGAGAGAGAGAGAGAGAGAGAGAGAGAGAGAGAGAGAGAGAGAGAGAGAGAGAGAGAGAGAGATGGCGGGCGAGTGGCGGAGAGAAAGAGAGACAGGAGCGCGCGCCTCGTAGGTCGCGAGCCGGACGGGCACGAAGCGTGCGATCGCTTCGCCAGCGCTCTGCAGCCGGAGCAGCGCGCCGTGCTCATCAAAGACGTGCCTGGGGGGGGGGGGGGGCGTGCGAAGGGAGAGGCGCGGACGTTGCTCCCGGCGGCGTCAGCGACGCACATGTTTGTGAGCGAGTGGCTCGCGCGCAAGCCAAGCCTCCGTGTCAGATCCGGCTCGCGGCCCAGCCGGTCGAGCTGCGCCGCCGACGCGTGCAACACAAAATGGACCGACCTACACGAAAATGCCATCTTGCACGTCAGGCGCTCTCGAGGGGCGAGCGCCGCGCGCGCAGCCGCACCGCTCGGTGTGCCGCTCGGAGAAAGAGCGCCTACTTGGCACCGCTTCGCCGCTGACGACTGCGGCGAGGGGGCACGGAGCCTGCGCCTGGGCGCTCGCCAAGGGCAGCCCTCGTTCTTTTGCTGCTCGATGAGCCAGCTCTTGTAGTCTTGCGTCCAGCGGCCGAGCGGCAGCTCGAGCACCTCGACCCCCTCCGCCGTCACCTCGACCCGGCCCACCTACCGCGCCGAGACCCGGCACGTCGGCCTCGGCGGCGCCTCTCTCGGGTGCGACGCTGGCGCACCGACTCGAAGCCGCCTCCCTTCCGGTGGGGCACAAAGGAGCCGGTGAAGCCGCGCGCCTAATCGAGCACACTCCTCCTCGCCTCACCGGCCCCTCCCCTACGCCGTCAGAGCGGAGCGCTCGCCCACGGACGGAGGGGCGGCGGCGGCTCGCCGCGGAGCACTGCGGAGCACGCATCGAGCACCGCGAGGGGGTGGTGCGGCCACACCTGAGAGGGAGGGCTCGTCTTCACCGGGGGAGGGGGCGGGCGAGGCGGGCGAGGCGGGGTCCGCCAGGCGGGCTCCATGCACACCGCCGTGGACCACCCGGTGCCGATGCCCGCCGCGCCGTTGATGAGCAGGAGCGGCAGCAGCGGCGCAAAGTGCTCAGGCTCGACCTTCTCTCCGTCCTCGACGCGCGGCTCGAGCACGGGCGCGTCGGCCTCCGGGAAGAGGAGCGGCACCACGGGCGCGAGGCGCGTGAAGATGTACCGCGCCGAGGCTGCGTCCGCGCCGCCCATCGCGCGCGTGCCGAACTGGCCGAGCGGCTCGAGCAGCGGCACGTTTGCGGCGCCGACGAAGCCCTGTGCCATCTTGGTGATGGTCGCGACGAGCGACGTCTTTGGGGCGAGGGGGGCGCGGGAGGGGGCAGCATGAGCGGGGAGTCGGGGCGCCGGGGCAACCGCGCACCGCGTCGGCCGTGCTCCGGTCGGGAGGGGGTAGCGCGCGCCTCGCCGTGAGGGCAGTGACCCTACCCCAATCCAAACCCCATCCCCAACCCTAGGATAGCGCGCCTCGCCGTGGTGGTACTGCGTCACGTCGGCCACGAAGGAAGCGAGCTGCGCCACCTGCGCGAGCAGAGACGGCCGAGCTTTGCCTCCTCTAGCAGTTTCGTGGTTCTGTCAGCTGCGCCACCTACGCGAGCAGAGGCGGCGGCGTGAGGCGGCGCCCGCCCGAGAGGCGCCCTCCCCGAGCACCGCTCGCCTTGAGCTCGGCCGGCGCAGCCAGCCGCCGCTGGAAGCACGCGTGCAGCACCTTGCGCTGCGACGGCTTGAGCCCGTCGACGAGCGAAGGCAGGGAGCGGCGCAGCGCGGCGAGCGAGAAGAGCACCTGTGCAGGGCGCCGGCGTCGGCGGGGGGAGGCGGCACCCTGGACCGGCGTGAGCGGCAACGGCGCGCCAAGTCGCGCTGCACAAACTGCTCGAAGGAGCGGCGGCGGCGAAGCGTCGCCTGCGTGGCGGGCACGCTGCTGGCAGACTCCACCGCCTCGACAAGCTGCCGCTTGGAGCGCGGGAGCGGCGCCACTCCTAGCGCCCGAGCGCGAGCGCGGAGCTGCGGGAGCGTCATGGCGCGCAGCTGCTCGGTGCTCGTCGCCACCGGCGGCGGCCCCACGGAGGAGGCGGAGGAAGCGTCGAGCACCGTCTCGGCGGCCGCCTCCGCCTCCGCCTCCGCCACCTCCGCCTCAGCCTCCGCAACCTCCGCCACCACCTCCTCCGCCACCCCCTCCGCCTCAAAGTCCGCCTCGGAGCGAGTGCGCCGCTCGATGGCGGCCTGCATCCACGACTTGCGGTCCGCAGCGCGCGCCGGGTGGAAGGCCATGTCCAGCAGCTCGTCGGCGGCGGACGCGTCCCCGGGCTCGAGCGCCACCCGGTGACGGGCCATCGCGTCGAAGTAGGAGCGCGCCTCGGCGGCGGTCGAGGTGCCGAGCCCCTTGTAGTACTTGATCCGCCACCGCGCAGCCTCGGCCGGCGACAGAGACCCGTGCCAGCGCCGAAACTCTGCGGCGGAGAAGAAGTCGCGCGCCGCGCCGGCGCCGGCGCTCGGCGTCGCCTTGACGAGGGGCGTGATGAACTCCTCGACGAAGGGCGCCTCGTGCAGGAGGGCGGGCCAGTAGTGGTGCAGCATCGAGAGGCACAGGCCCTTGATGTGCGCGCCGTCCTCGTCCTTGCGGCGCGAGGGAGGGGGCAAGTCGCGGGGGGGAGGGTACGAGGGGGGGGGGGAGGGGGGGGGGGGTGCCTGGTCGGTCATGAGCATCACGCGCCCGTACCGCAGGGTGGGCACGCTCTGCGCCCCGTCGCCAGCGCCGGTGAGGGCGGTCGGGCTGGCGCCGGGGGAGAGGCCGAGGGCGCGCATCAGCTGCACCAGCTCCTCGTTCTTGAGCAGGCGCGCGAGCGAGGCGCCGCGCACGTTGAGCAGCTTGCCCCGGAGCGGGAAGACGCCCCACCTCTCGCGCCCCACCACCTCGAGCCCCGCCACAGCGAGCGCCTTGGCGGAGTCGCCCTCGGTGACGATGAGCGTGCACTCCCGCGCCAGCGCCGTCCCCGCGAGCTCCGCATCGTCGAGCTTATCGATACTGAGGTTGGTGCCGCCGCGCGACCGGCTGCGGACGGCGCGCGCAAGCGACCGCGCGTCGCGCGCCCGCCGCTCCTCGGCGACGGCCGAGCGCAGCCACGGGAGGTTCGCCACCTCGGAGAGGAAGGCGGCCGGCACCTCTGGCGGCGGGCCGCCCCCCCACCTGTTCACAGCGCTTCTATTCACAGCTCTCCTCTTCACAGCACCTCTGGCGGCGGGCCGCCCCTCCACCGGTCGGCGGGCGAGGTGAGCCGCTCCTTCGCCTGCGAGTCGAACTCGGGGTCCTCGACCCGCCCGTCGACAAAGAGGAGCAAGTGCGGCCGCAGCGCCGCCGGAGGGAGCGGCTCCTCGCCCTTGGCCGCGAGCCGCGCCGCGAGCCCGCGCAGCAGCTGCCGCTCGATGTGGTCCATGTGCGTGCCGCCTCGCGCGGTGGCGACGCCGTTGACGAAGCTCACGTGCGCGCCGCCGCCGCCAGGCGCCGCCGCCACCCCCAGCTGCCAGCGGGGGGAGAGGCGGACGAGGGCGCTGCCGCCGCCCGCTGCGAGCGCCGCATCAGAGGCGGGGTAGCGCCGCATCAGGCCGCGCAACCCATCCACCTCGAGCGCGACGCCGTGTGAATTAGCAGTTGATTAGCAGTTGATTAGCAGTTGATTAGTCGCATTCAAACCACCCACCTCGAGCGCGACGCCGTTGAGCGAGACGCGCGCGGTGGGGTGCGCGCACGCCGCCGCCTCGTGGACGCGCCTACCCGGCACCCGGGGAAGGTCGGGCGGCTCGAGGAGGCGGGAAGCAGCGCCATGCCCTCGCGGGACACGCCGGCAGAGGAGCGCCACCGTGTCCGCGTCCAGCCCGCCGCCGCCCTCCGCGCCGCCGCCCTCCGCGAGCCCTCCCTGGCCGCCGCCTCCTTGCGCGCCACCCTCGCCGAGCAGCCGCGCGTAGTCGGGGAGCAGCGTCACGCGCCTGCAGAGGGGAGCTGGTGAGAGTCGCGAGCTGCGGTGTCGGGAGGCGGGCCGCGGCGGCGCGCGCGCGTAGTCAGAGGCGTCGGAGTGGTTAGGGTTAGGGGTAGGGGTAGGGTTAGCGCGCGTGTAGTCAGATGCGGCGGAGTGCGGCAGCGGGAGGAGCTCGGGCGGCTCGACGACGGACATGTTGCGCCGCCAGACCTGCGGCAAAACGCAGCGGCGGGCGAGGTCGAGCGGGCGCCGTTGGAGGGGAGGGTGCGAGCGCAGAGGTGCCTGCGAGTAGCGGACGCCGGCGGCAGCGTCGGCGGTCTCGACCTCGAAGCGTTCAGAAAATATGTTTGCGAGCTTCGCCCCAAAGCCGTGCCTGCCGCGAGCGCGCGTGGGGGATGGCTGGCTCAGGGTTAGGGTCAGGGGCAGCGTTGGGATGGCTGGCCGTGGTCTCGCGTGGTGGCGCGGCTTGGTGCGGAGGGCGCGGCGCCGCCTGCCGCCGACAATGCGGCCCGCTCCGTCGTCGAAGTTGGAGCCCGTGAAGAGCTCGCCCAGCACCAACTGCGGCGGGCCGGCGGCGGAGTGGTCGACTCGGGGCAGCACGCCCGACAAATGCAAGCCACCAGAGCGTGAGGGAGTGCTACGGCTGCCGCCACGAGCACCTGCGGGAGCCAGGTGCCGGCCACCCCTGCGCCGTGCACCGCGGCGGTCGCCTTGGCCACGGGGATGCCGCGCCCCGCATTGTGCACGCGCAGAGCTCCCTCAGGCAGGCCGGTCGGCGGAAGGCCAGCAGCGCCTGAGGCGGTAATCGTCATATTCATACTCAGAAAGGCCCGCAGCAAGCGGAGGCGGCGTCAGCGGAAAGGGGAGGGAGAGCGGAGCGGGCTCAGGGCGCGCGCCGATGGAGACGTCGATGTGCGTGGTGCCCGCCGGGTCGCGAGACACGTTGTCAAGCGCATTGACCAGCACCTCGTCGAAGATCTTGAGCAGCGCTGGGCAGTAGCTCACCGGCCGCCAAGCCATACCGCCGGATGTGCCGCCGTCCACGACCCAGGCGTGCTCGTTCGTGCGACCCGTGGCGCCGACGTACATGCCAGGCCGCAGCAGCACGTGCTCCAGCGGCGACAGCAGCCTGTACGTGGCCTCGTCGGCTGCGCGGTCAGCCCGCGCACTCGCCCATCGGACAGCGGGCGGCGGCGGCAGTGGCCTGCCGGCACTCGGCAGCAGCCGCTCTAAGCGACCACGGCGGAGCGACCACGGCAGCTGCCTCCACCGCATGCACACTCGCGCGAAAATCTCCCCCCAGGAATTTTTAACACGCGACTCCACCGCGGAAGAATTCGAGAGAGAGAGAGAGAGAGAGAGAGAGAGAGAGAAAACCGCCAATGGCCGTTATCCGTTAGTGCGGACGTCGCCGCGGCTCGCCTCTGCCGCGGCGGCTGCTGCGCGCACGCGGCGGCGCCGCTCTCTCGCGAGACGGCTGGCGACGCGACTCGCCGCCGACGTACGGTGCGCTCGTCCGACGGTCCGCAGCGTGGCGTGCGCGGCGCTGAGCGCCGCTCTGCGAGCGCCTCTGCGCCTGCACTGCCTGTCTCTGTTGCTGTTGGTGGTGGTGGTGCTGCTGCTGCTGGTGCCGATGCTGCTGCTGGCGCGGCGCGGCTGTGCGACTGGGCTCGACGCGCGCGTCGCGAGCGTCTGACGCGGCGGGCGGCGTCGGGCAGGTGCGCTTCTCTCTCGGGTGGTGGTGGTGGTGCTGCTGCTGCTGCTGGTGGTGCAGATGCTGCTGCTGGTGCGGCGCGGCTCTCCGACGCGACTCGATGTGCGCGTCGCGGCTATCCGACGCGGCGGGCGGCGTCGCGGGCGGCAGCGGTGGCGGCTCGCGGGTGGAGGTGGAGGCTGGTGGCTGTGGTGGACTTTGAGTTTATTTCATGGTCGTGTACGGGGACCGGGGGGTCAACCGGGAGGCAGGGGGTTCGACCTGGCGACGGAGGACCGTGGGCCATCGCGGGGACTGCTGCGTACGGAGGGCGCGGCAGATAGATCCGGATGGTCTCACCCGGTGGGAGGCACCGAGGCGTCTTGGACGCTCAGCTCTACCTTAAGCTCCTGAGGGGCGCGTGGTTGTAACCACGTAGTATGACTACAACCCACCACAGACACCCTCCCCCACTCCTCACGTGTGTTCACACCCTCACCCTCTCCTCTCTCCTCTCTCTCTCTCTCTCTCTCCTCTCTCTCCTCTTGTCTGTGCTGTCTGCCTGACTCAGGCTCTCAATCTGCCGATGCGTGATTGTGTGTGGGCTGCTCCGAGGGGGCCCTCTGTGCGATCCGACGGGTAGGGGGGCTGTGCCCGGGCGGTGTCCGGTGTGGAGTCCCCTTCTGATCCCGCCTGAGATGTTGGGTGCGAGGTCGTGGAAGCTTTGATCCCAGGGGGGGAGCTGATCCCACTCGTAACCAACTCTCAGGGGCAGTAGGTGGGCGAGCTTCAGGCGCGCCCATCTCGATCGACAAGGCGTCGCTACGCGCGGTCTTCCGCGGGGGGAGCTTCGTCGACGGGTGCAGGAGCGCGGCGCAGTCAGTGCCGTGGCGATGCCTCCGGCTGTTTGCGGCGGGCGGCTTGCTGCTCGCTGCGATGGCGAAGAACTCGTCTCGCCACACACCAAAGGGCTTATGCTCTGGCGAGACGTGAGGCGCATGCGCCCAGGAGGGGAGGGGGCATGTGTAACGACACTGCTAGAGATGCCTTTCGGGGCCCAGAGATAAAACTTCTGTGATGCCATGCGTGACCTAGTAGTGTCCCCAGCTATGGGCGTGTCCACGTTGGAGCCAGGTGTGGTGTGGGCGCGAGAATAGCTCCGCCGTTCATGGAGGCAACCGATGCGAGTCGACTGGTGTGTGTCGTCGTGGTTTCGTATCAAGAATTCTCTCTCTCTCGCGGAAGAATTCTTGGCTGAAGAAAGCTCCGCGTCCTGCCATTTGGTGTGTCCGTTTTATTTATTTATTTATTATCCGCGTCCTCCCATCCCTCCCTGTGGTCGCTCTTTTCTTTCTTTCTTTCTTTCCGTGTGGCACGCAAGGGTGGGCGACGGCTAGCACCACACCTCCTGCTTACGGTGTTTCCTTTCTTTCTTTCGATTCGGGGAACCCAAGATATGATATGCCTCCGAATGCGAGCACAGCGCTCGCAAAGTCGCAATCCTAGAACTTCTAAGAGACAGAGAAGAGAGAGAGAGAGAGAGAGAGAGAGAGAGAGAGAGAGAGAGAGAGAGAGAGAGAGAGAGAGTATCGACGCATTCAGATCGACGCATACGTGGCGACGCTCCCGGCTATGCCGTGCGCGCGGCTCGGGGAGAGGCCGGAGCAGCGCTGCAGGTGCGCGCGCACTCGATCTCGGAGGTCCTCGACACCGCCGTAGCCGTCCGGGGCGGCCCCGCCCTCCTCCGCGTCATCCTTTGGGAAGGGGCAGGGAGGGGCGGTGAGGGAGCGGGGAGGACTCGCGGACAGGCTCGCCCCGGCTCGGGGGGGCCGCCCCACAGGCGCGCGCCTCGCCGGTCCCGTCGTTTGTGCCGTCGTTTGTCGGCGTGTACGGCCTCTCGCTCGTCTCCTTTGGGGGAGGGGGGCGGAGGAGAGGGGAGTCGGGCACGAGCCGGGTCCACCCCGGCGGTGAAATCGCGGTGAGGGTGCTGAGGAGGTGTGGCGCGGTGCTGGTGTGCGGCCTCGACTCGGTATGCCCCTCCGGCCGGGCGCAGTCCAGGGCGGGGGCTCCCTCCCGGTCGACACGTCTCTCGCGGCGGCTGTGTCTTGCCTCAATGGTGCACCTCAATGGGAGACAAGCCGGGCGCAGAGAGGTCGTCGGCGCCGGTGCGGGTGGGGGCGCGGGTCGGGGTGAGTCGCTGCAGGTCCTCGCGCGAGATCTTCGCGAGGTAGCGGCTGTACCTGGGCGCGTCGGCGTGTGCGGAGAGGACTCTTTTGGAGGGCAGAGCTTTCCACGGCTACGAGGGGCGGGGAGTGTGCGCGCACCGCCGGTAGACGCAGCACATGAAGAGGCAGACGCAGAGCGTGAGGCAGACGAAGATTGTGTCGACGAGGATCACGACCTGAGGAGTGCGGGCGAGGAGAGGGAGGCGGGGCGGGCGCGTGGTCGGGACTCGGGAGAAGAGAGCGCACAGGGGGCGAGGCGAGCCTGCTTTCGCGTGAGCAAGTCGAGCGTGGTCGGGGGCGGCTCGCCCATATCGCAGATAAACGGGTGTTCCATATCGCAATCGGTGTCGTCCCACCGCCCGCTCAACCGCATCTGGCCGCAGTCGTGCTCGAGGTCCGGGTCCTCGTTGTTGTTCGGCTTGCCCTCCTCCCACCCCGAGAAGAGGATCGACGGCCCTTCCATCTGGAGCGACAAGAGGGTCACCGGTGACCCGTCGGGCCAGACCCACCTCCCCTCGGCGGCCACGTCGCTGGCGCCGATCCAAGTGTCGCCTTCGATGAGGCCATGCACCTCCCAATTGCGTTCCTGGCTCGTTATCGCTACGAGGCTCCCGCCGAGCATGTCGCAGTGCTTGAGCGCGTCGCGCCACGCCTTTGGCTCGCGGATGTACTCGAGGCCGTGGAAGAGCGCCGGCGCCGGCGATGGAGGGGGCGCCTGCACCGCGCGTCGCATCGAGCCTCGTCGGCCGCGCACGTCCGTTTGTGCGCACGACCGGTTGTTATGGGAGGAGCCGCTGGGAACTCGACGCGGTCTGATCGCCGCCTCGCCTCTCGACGCGCCGATCCCGCTCCGCCTTCTTCTCGGCGGCGGCGCGGCTATCCTGTGGCCGGTCAGCCCGATCTTCGTCCGTGCGACCCAACTCGAGATTCCTCAGCCGCCATTCACAAAACGCACAACCCCGGGACCGAAATCGCACAGAGACAGTGAGAGAGAGAGAGAGAGAGAGAGAGAGAGAGACAGTGCTGCGGCGATGCCTCCGGCTGCTGCGGAGAGTGGCTTGCTGCTCGCTGCGATGGCGAAGAACTCGTCTCGTCACACGCCAAGGGCTTACGCTCTGTCGAGACGTGAGGCGTATGCGCCCAGGAGGGGAGGGCGCATGCGTAACGACGCTGCTAGAGATGCCTTTCGGGGCCCAGAGATAAAACTTCTGATGCCATGCGTGACCTAGTAGTGTCCCCAGCTATGGGCGTGTCCACGTTGGAGCCAGGTGTGGTGTGGACGCGAGAATAGCTCCGCCGTTCATGGAGGCAACCGATGCGAGTCGACTGGTGTGTGTCGTCGTGGTTTCGTATCAAGAATTCTCTCTCTCTCTCTCTCTCTCTCCGCACAGAGACAGTCACGCTATTCACAGTAACAACGGCTGTCCCAGGAAGCATGGCTCACAGTGTAGTGGTGTGAGCACACAAGTACTAGCAGAGTGCACACCTGCCTTATTGGGAGAGAGAGATTGCCTTATTGGCGGGTGTGAGTGACGTAAGTAAGAACTAAGGCCTTTAGATCTAGTTAACAGCTCACAGCTGTATATACGTTCACGCAAAAACACAACCCAGGACCAAGACGTTCACACACGTGGTGATAGACAGACGAGTTTCATCGCTCGCCGCGCGCCCGCGATGAGAGAGACTCACTCTCTCTCTGGAAGAAAGAGAGTGAGCAGAGAGAGCTCTCGAGCAGATACACGAGAGCTCGAGGAGATATTGTTGTTCGAGAGGTGCCAGCAGAATAACACATCAGATTCGCGTCTACTTTTTACGACGTCATGCTTGGAGACGGACTCAATCACAACGTCGATACTCGTCGCCGCGAGAATGGAGAATGGTTGGGCAGGTTAGTCACATCACGATCCCGGCGTGAACACGACTAACTGACGGATCCGCTCCTGACAGTGGCATGCAGCGCGCTGCGGCGCGTGCCACTGAGCACTGTCTTTGTTTGAAGTAAAAAGTCGAATCAGAGCGGTGTCGGCGTTGATCTCTGAGTTTTCCTCCCCCGGACCGCCCGTCCTTCACCGCTCCAGGACGCACGCCGGCGAAGCACCATCAAGCTGCTGTACGGCCCAGGCATCGCTTCCCCTGGCTTAGCTAGACTGAGAGAGATATTGTGCATATGGTCTGTCTCTACAATATACTCACTGACACTTTTTTACGCCTCCCAGAGCTCGTCCCGGTCCGCCACGGCCATCCTCGTCCTCCGGCGGGCCCCCGGCCGCGGCGCGGTGCGGCGGCGTCACAAATCCGCGAACGCAGAGCACCGGGACGCGGTCGGGCGATCTGACATCTGAGGCCCAACTAGGCGTTATGCATTGCCCATTGTCCAGGACACTAATCACCTCACACCTCTCTCACCTGGTCCTGGACCCCTAAAGCCGTACGGCTTTTTATATCAACAGGCGCCTGCGGCGCCGTGGTCAGGAGGTGTTGTTCACACCTGCCCAACCATTCGTGCAGCACAGTATGCATGTAATTGTCAGTGAATTCTCACTGCGGGCATACCTGCGAAACACAAAACAACATCTCCTGCAAACACACACACGCGAACACACGCCCAGCGGCTATCCCTGACCCTGTGTTCGTCACGCCGCGCCTGCGGCAGCACCCTCCTTCGTCCTCGGCGCAAAGTCCGCTGCTGCGGCGGCGATCCTCCTCCGCTCCGTGTATTCCGTCCAGAAGGTGCGCGGCTCGTCCGGGCGGCCCGAACAGAGCAGCACCTATACGGAGGCCAGCGACTGGGACGTTTGCGCCTCTGTGGAAGAGGGAGAGGGAGAGGGAGGAGAGCACCGCGCCTCCCCCTCCTCGCGCACGCTCGCGCCAATCCAGAGCGGCACCGGCGCGGCGTCGGGCAGCGTGCAGCGAAGGAGCCGCTCATCGCCAAAGCTGCTGCTGGCCGCCTCGTACGCCTCTGCCACCTCGGGCGGCGCGATGGCCTTCTCGAGCTTGTCGAGCGCCTTTTGCAGATGCCGCTTCTCCAGGTTGGCCTGCACTCTCGCGCACACGGCGCAACCCTGCGCGTTGCCGGCAGCAGCGGCCGTGCGGGCAAACAGCGAGTCGGCCGGGACCGCCACCGTCGGGTATCGTTTGCACCAGCGGGCGTAGCGGCGGTACGAGACGATGGCGTCGACCGTCGCGGCTCCCGCTGCGGCGGCGGCGGCGAGCCTCAGAGCGGATCGCCAGCCAGCGGAGCCGGCGGCCGAGGGCATCGCTCGGTGTGGATCGCGCCTCGCGGTGTGCGCGAAATATATCATGCGAGTTTGGCTGGATTGTGTCGGTGGAGACTTGTTCACAGCCTTGTTATTGAGAAGAAAATACCTCCTATGGCGCCGGTATGCCTTGCTCCTTTAGGTGCTTTTAATACGTTCTGATTCTTGTGCTGATACTTGCGTCCGAGACTGCTTGTGTTAGGTCTGGGTTTTCTTTTGCCCTCGGTGTCCTGTCTCGGTGCGAGTTGTTCCCCCTTCCTTTGTTGGACACCTAGTTGTTCCCCTTACAGCAGTGGCGGTCCGCTCACTGCGGTTTCTCTTGCTGCCGGCTGTCCGCCGACAGGTGGAGCCTCGTGAGGGCATCGAGCCCACACAGTCGGCGACAGTCCGTCGCCGCGCGCGGACCGCGCAGGACCCGGACCGGGCACGTCCGTGGAACCGGAGGTTCTGCGGCACGCAGGAAACATGCTCTCTCGCGCTTCTCGAGATTCCAAACTGTACCCCTACGCGGACCCGTGGGACGGCCAGCGGGGCCCGTTCTTCGAGCGCAACTGGCTGCCCGATATGCTGAGCGGCCTCGGTGGCGTGACCGATGACTACGCTTCGCTGACGGATCACCTCGACGGGATGGACCCACACGGCGTCCCTCCCACTGACGCCGCCCAGCTTGCGGCCAATGCCATGCACGTGAATGGCGCGAACCCCGCCGTTGGCCCTGCGTGGAAGAGAGCGAGCAGGCGTTCAAGAACCGCTCGTCAAAGGCGATTGCTGCGCTACGCCAGCACATCGTCTCCGTACCGCTCGTGGCGGAGATTGACAAGATGGTTCGCCTTTACCGCGGTAGCCAGTGGGCGCAGGGCGCCCCCATTCTGACGGCCACCTACCCGGCCACCTACCATGTGGTTGCGCTGCAAGGCCAGCCTCTGCAAGGGGCCCACCTCGTCGCTTACCAACAGTGCGGAAACTCACTCGCACGCCACGTCTTGGCGAGGCTCAAGCTCGATGGGATGCCTCGCCGCGTCAGCGGGCTGGACGTCGCCAACCAGAACACCGTCTGGGCAAACATTTCGCTTTCCAACAGCGTGGGGATTGCCCAGAACACACCGACGGCCCTCATGTCGCGCGCGCCGGGCGGCGCCGTGCTCGCGCCGGGATCGCGGCAGAGTATGGTGGAGAGCTCTACCCGCGCACCTGCCCAGCGATGAGCTCGACGCCGCTCCTGGCAGGCGAGGCAGGGATCTCGGCGACGTTGGAGAGCGGGCGCATATGCGTGGGCGACGCCCGTCCGCAGCCACGTCGTGGTGACGATGATGGCGAGGAGCATCACGGTGGAGAGGAGCGTCCCGGCGCTGCCTGGGCTCGCTCGAGTTAGCGGTCTGGGCGCGGCATGGGCAAAAATCTTTTATCAGAAAGAAAGAAAGAAAACAGACACGCCAAACGAGGGATGGGACGAGGACAGGGTCCCCACCTGCACGAGCAGGATTTTGGAAGAACGATCAGGGGGACAGGTGGGGCTCTCCTGCTCCTGACAAGGGACACGACAGGCTCGCAGCGCGGTGCGCGGTGGACTCCCACATCCACTGGCGGTCTCATCTCAGTCTAGCGACCTGCCTCCAGCTTGTCGCTGGCAGTCTCTCCTACCACAGTCAAAGAAAGAAAGAAAGAAAACACACAACCCAAGGGAGGGATGGGAGAACGGCACGCCGCCACCACACAGGGATTTTAAGGAGAGGAGTGTGGTGCGCTAGCCGTACCACAGTCAGAAAGAAAGAAAGAAAGAAAGAAAACACACAACCCAAGGGAGGGATGGGAGAACGGCACGCCGCCACCACACAGGGATTTTAATACCACAGTCAGGGCTTCCGAGGTGACGCTCGAAGAATTCTTCCTTCGAGTTGTCTTGTTTAAATTCTTCCTTCTCGACTTCGAG
Organism: Emiliania huxleyi CCMP1516; assembly: GCF_000372725.1. Classification (NCBI taxonomy): domain Eukaryota; phylum Haptophyta; order Isochrysidales; family Noelaerhabdaceae; genus Emiliania; species Emiliania huxleyi. The sequence goes on along the minus strand of NW_005201403.1, from coordinate 5,787 downwards.
AAGCCCCGCTCCAGCTCCCGCCTCCAGCGCGCTCGCCGCCGCTGTGCCGGCCACGCGCGAGCCTCGCCAGAGCACGGCACACGCCTACATGCGCAGAGGGGGGTCGTCCGACTCCCTCCTCGTCGGCAGCCCGTGGAGCGGCTACACCGCCGTCGTCGAGCGTGAGTCTGCAGGGCGCGGCACGGAGGACGCTCGATGCGGCACGGAGCGGACCATCATACGTGGCATGGTGCTGATCGGCGTCTGCATGCTCGTCTTCACGCTCTCCTCCTCGCTGCGCGCCACGCCCGGCAGCCGCGCTGTCATCGCCGGAGGGCTGGGAGTGCGCACGGCGGCGGGGCGGCCGCAGCTCCCTCGCGGCGCTGTCGTCCTCGTCACCGGCGGCGCCGGCTTCGTGGGGCTCCACCTCTGCCTGCGGCTGCAGCGCGAGCACGTGCGGGTCGTCGCGCTCGACTCGCTCACGCCCTACTACTCGCTGGCACTCAAGGCGGCCGCGAAGCGCAGCCCGAGCCGCTTCCTCCCTCGCGCCCTCTCCTCCGCTCGCGCCCTGTCCTGCCGCTCCGCCTTGACGCCCGCTTCCTGCCCGCGCTCACAGCGCGCGCGCGTCGAGCAGCTGCGAGAGGCGGGGGTTGAGGTTGTCGAGGTGCGGCCCGCCAAGAGACTCCGACCCGTCTTTGAGATTCGTCCGACACTGTCCGGCACGACACTTGTTCCAGCACGGCCCGAGACTGGTACCCGCACGAGACGGATGCCACAAACACGAGACTTGTCCGGTCCAACACGTCACTCGCCCGAGCCGTGCCCGACACGGCGCCAGTGCCTTTGCTGCGCCGGCCGGGCGTTGCGCCCGTCCGCCAGGCGGACATGTGTGACCTAGGCCTAACCCTGACCCTAACCCTAACCCGCAGGCGGACATGTGTGACGAGGCCGGCCTGCGCGAGCTCATCTCCTCGCGCGGCGTCACGCACGTGGCGTCGATGGCGGCGCAGGCGGGCGGTGCCTCTCGGCCGCCCACCGCCCCTCCCCCTCCTCTTCAGAGCGGGCCCGGCCTGCCGCAGGCGGGCGTGCGCTACTCGCTCTCCAACCCGCAGTCGTACATCCGCTCCAACCTGCAGTGCTTCGTCTCGCTGCTCGAGGCGCCGCCTCCCGCTCCGCCCTCGCCCGCCCCCCCTTTCCCGCCCCTCCCTCCCGCTCCCACCGCCCTCCCCCCGCCCTTGTGCGCCATCTGCGGCAGGCTCTGCGCGCCTCGCCCCGCGTGCCGCTCATCTACGCCTCCTCCTCCTCCGTCTACGGAGCAAACACGAAGCAGCCCTCCTCCGAGTCGGACCGCGCCAGCAGGAACTTGCACGGAACCCTCACGGAACTTTCCTGCAGGCAGCCCTTCTCCGAGTCGGACCGCGTCGACGCGCCCAACTCGCTGTACGCCGCCACCAAGCGCGCAAACGAGGCCAGCCTAACCCCAACCCTAGCCCTTACCCAACTCGCTGTACGCCGCCACCAAGCGCGCAAACGAGGCCAGCCTAACCCCAACCCTAGCCCTTACCCAACTCGCTGTACGCCGCCACCAAGCGCGCAAACGAGGCTTGCCCGGCCGACCCGCCTCCGGCCGAGCCGCCGCCTGCGCGAGCCCGAGCCGAGCCGGCGCCTTACCGGCGCTCGCCCCGGCTGCAGGCGATCGCCCACGTCTACCACGGGCTGTACGGGCTGCGCGTGACTGGCCTGCGCTTCTTCACCGTGTACGGCCCGTGGGGGCGGCCGGACATGGCCTACTTCTCCTTCACGCACCGCATCGCCACCGGGCGGCCGATTGAGGTGTACGGCCACGGCGCGCCGCGCCGCGACTTTACGTACATCGACGACGTCGTGGACGGCGTCGTGGGCGCGCTGGGGCTGGCGGCGGAGGAGGAGATCTTTAACCTGGGGAACCACCGCTCGGAGAGCCTTCTCCACTTTATTGAGGCGCGAGTCGCAACCTCCTCTTCCCCGCCACCGATCTCTCCCGCCGACTCCCGCGACCGGACTGGCGACTGCGGAGCGGAGGGGGGGGGGGAGAGAGTGCGGTGGGTGGCGGTGCCGACGGTCGGCGCCCGTGTGGCGCAGGTGCTCGAGTCCCTAACCCTAACCCTAACCCTAACCCTAACCCGTGTGGCGCAGGTGCTCGAGTCCGAGCTCGGCGTCAAGGCTCGCCTGCCGCGTCCGCGCCGGTTGGCGTCTTGGGCCGCTTCGTCACACGCCTCCGCTCTTTGTAGGCCAATCGCACGATGGTCGAGATGGCGCCGGGCGACGTGTCCGCGACCTATGCCGACGTCAGCCACGCGCGAGAGCGATTGGGCTATTCGCCGAGCACGTCCATCGAGATGGGCCTCCATCGCTTCATCGAGTGCGCACGAGGAGCAGGGAGGGAGGTCGCCTAGGCATCTGGCTAAGCCCCTCCTTCGCCGCCACAGGTGGTATCGCTCGCCGAGGTTTAGGGCCGAGTTTGCCGAAGGTGGAGAGTGGCAGAGGACAAGAAGTAACTTTTGATGAGGAGGCGCGGGTGCGGTGGTTGGGGCCCGATGTGTGAGCGGAGAGAGACAGAGGAGAGAGGGGTTTGGCGCCCATGGCGGCGTCTGGGAAGCGCGGAGATGGGTTTCGCGAACTCAGTTCACACAAAAACACAACCCCGGACCCACAAGGCACAAGCAAGCACAGTCCACAGACAGTCGGACTGTCAGTCGAGAAGGGAGAGACAGCATACAGCAACGACCCAGTCAGAAGTCAGCGCTGGGTACCACAGGAAGGCGAATGCGATGACGCGGCCTCTAGTGTGAGCTCTAGCTAGTGAGCTCATACGCACGCGCCACGCCGGCAAATCGCGACTATATAGTTAGAGGCTGCGCAGGCCGTCCCGTTTGCTGTTTGCATAAAAAACGCCTGTCTGTTGCGCTCAGCGCGCTGCCGGGGCTGTCTCACTCACGTGCCGCAATATGTGTCACACACGGCGGCTTCTGCCACCTCTCGATTGGCTCCACTTTCTACGCACACCTACCGGGGAAGGGGTGCTTGGGAGCGGGGGCGGGGGCGGGGGCGGGGGCGGGGGTGGGGGCGGGGGCGCGCAGCGCGCGGCGCGCGCAACAGAGGGTAGGGTGGGGAAGACGGCGAGGAGGGGGCGGCGGCGGCGGCGGCGGCGGCAGCGCGCGCGCGGCGCGCGCGACGGAGGGGCCGGAGCAGCGACCCCTGGCGCGGTCGCTGCTCCGTCTGTGACAGACGCGCGCTCTGCCGGTGCAGAGCGCGCGCGTCAGGCAAAGGAGGGCAAGCGTGGCGGCGCGGGACGCGCGGCGGCGGCGGCGAGCAGCCGAGCGCTCCGTGAGCGGTGAGGCGGCCGGGCGAGGGCGCGGCGGGTGACGGGTCAAGGGAGCAGCCCACACCCGGCGTCGCTTTTTGAGCGACGCCTGTGGCACGCCTGCGCAGGGGCCGCAGGTCGGTCAGTTGTGGGGCGAGGCGGTGCCGGCCGCGGGCCGGGTGCAAGGCGCCGGCCTCGGCGCCGCCTCGGCGCGCAGCACGGGCGCGGCGAGCCTCTGAGCGGGAGCCGGAGGTTTGCCTGTGGGAGGGAGGTGGTGGGGTTGTTTGACTTTGCCGCAGAGGCTGTCCCTAGCTGTGAACAGCAAAACGGGACAGTATACAGCTAGTTAGTTAGGAGCCGCGCCCGCGCCCGCCCCGGCGCCCGCGCCCGCGCCGGCGCCCGCGCCCGCGCCGCCCGCCGGCACGGGCATGGAGCCCCCGCCCAAGAGGTCGCGCATCCACTACAGCGCTGACGCCAAGGCCTTCTTGCTCGACGCGCGGCAGCGCTGCCGGCAGGCATGTGCCTAGGAGTGAAGGTGCGCCGGTAGGCGCTGTCACGGGTTACCAAGATGTGACGGTCATCGCCGGGGGCAGGCGAGCGCGGCAGCGCGCGCGGCAGCGCTGCCGGCAGGCATGTGCCTAGGAGTGAAGGTGCGCCGGCAGGCGCTGTCACGGGTTACCAAGATGTCACGGTCATCGCCGGGGGCAGGCGAGCGCGGCAGCGCGCGCGGCAGCGCTGCCGGCAGGCATGTGCCTAGGAGTGAAGGTGCGCCGGCAGGCGCTGTCACGGGTTACCAAGATGTCACGGTCATCGCCGGGGGCAGGCGAGCGCGGCAGCGCGCGCGGCAGCGCTGCCGGCAGGCATGTCCCTAGGAGTGAAGGTGCGCCGGTAGGCGCTGTCACGGGCTACCAAGATGTCACGGTCATCGCCGGGGGCAGGCGAGCGCGGCAGCGCGCGCGGCAGCGCTGCCGGCAGGCATGTGCCTAGGAGTGAAGGTGCGCCGGCAGGCGCTGTCACGGGTTACCAAGATGTGACGGTCATCGCCGGGGGCAGGCGAGCGCGGCAGCGCGCGCGGCAGCGCTGCCGGCAGGCACGTCCCTAGGAGTGAAGGTGCGCCGGTAGGCGCTGTCACGGGTTACCAAGATGTCACGGTCATCGCCGGGGGCAGGCGAGCGCGGCAGCGCGCGCGGCAGCGCTGCCGGCAGGCATGTGCCTAGGAGTTAAGGTGCGCCGGTAGGCGCTGTCTTCGGTTAAGGTGCGCCGGTAGGCGCTGTCTCGGTTAGGGTTAGGGTTAGGGTTAGGGTTAGGGTTAGGGTGAGGGTGAGGGTCAGGGTTAGGGTCAGGGTTAGGGTTAGGGTTAGGGTTAGGGTTAGGGTTAGGGTTAGGGTTAGGGTTAGGGTTAGGGTTAGGGTTAGGGTTAGTTCCGTTTGTTGGTTTGCTTGCACTGTTCACAGCAGTACCCTAACTGTCTTCTCCTTGTACATCTATGCTGGGGAGGTTCCCTCCCCACAAGGAGAAGCGACTAGCGTTTTGGCCCCCCAAAACCCCCCCCTAGGACCAGGTTTCGGGACCTGAAAGTGAAGTCCTGGCGAGTTATGCTGAAAAAACATCCATTTTTGGCCGTTTTTGGCCCAAAATGGGCCTTGAACTGGCAGCCACTCCCCACTAGAGCAGAATTCTGACCATCTGAGCTATGCTAGGGCAAAACCTGACCATCTGAGCTATTCAGGCCCAATATGGGCTGTGGTCATGAAGGCCTTGTTGGCGACCACGCGACCAAAGTGGTCGTGACCGTGGTCGTATGTTGGCGACCACGTCGCTGGCGAGCTAGGGTTACCTTGGGGGCTACGTTTATAGCGCGACCAGTGTGGTCGTGACCGTGGTCGCAAGTTGGCGACCATGTTGGCGACCATATAGGGTTTTTGGTCGCATGGTCGCTGGCCTTATGTTGGCAACCACGCGAGCTAGGGTTAGGGTTAGGGATATGGCTGTCGAGCTAGGGTTAGGGTTAGGGATATGGCTGTCGAGCTAGGGTTAGGGTTAGGGCTATGGCTGTCGAGCTAGGGTTAGGGATAGGACTATGGCTGTCGAGCTAGGGTTAGGGTTAGGGCTATGGCTGTCGAGCTAGGGTTAGGGTTAGGGCTATGGCTGTCGAGCTAGGGTTAGGGATAGGACTATGGCTGTCAGGGTTAGGGTTAGGGTTAGGGTTAGGGTTAGGGTTAGGGTTAGGGTTAGGGTTAGGGTTAGGGTTAGGGTTAGGGTTAGGGTTAGGGTTAGGGTTAGGGTTAGGGTTAGGGTTAGGGTTAGGGTTAGGGTTAGGGTTAGGGTTAGGGTTAGGGTTAGGGTTAGGGTTAGGGTTAGGGTTAGGGTTAGGGTTAGGGTTAGGGTTAGGGTTAGGGTTAGGGTTAGGGTTAGGGTTAGGGTTAGGGTTCTGGTTAGGGTTAGGGTTAGGGTTAGGGTTAGGA